>NC_045746.1:18722996-18738516 GCF_008692095.1 Etheostoma spectabile | reverse complement strand
TTTTGTCTTCAGTAACGTGAACAATAAATACAACTCCAAACCAGTGAAATGAAGATTTGAGGTCAATGATTCAGTTATTTGACATTTATGACTTTTTTAAAGACTTTTTTTCAACATACTATACTATCAATATTTCACGACATACTATACTATGACTTTTTTATGACTTTTTTTCAACATACTATACTATCAATATTTTACGACATACTATTCTATGACTTTTTTATGACTTTTTTTCAACATACTGTACTATGATTTTCTAATGACTTTTTTGACAGACTATACTATGAAGTTTTTCATCATACTATGACTATACTATGATTTTTTAAAGACTTTCTTGACATTCAATACCATGAATTTTTTATGACTTTTTCCATGACCTTTTTATGACTTTGTTTGACATACTACGCTAATGATTTTTTCACTCTAAACAATGACTTTTCACAATTGTTTTGGTCTCAGTAATGTGAACGATAAACACTAAATCCAAACAATTGCATTACGAGCTTCACAAATAGTTAGATAAAGATAAAATGAGGTTTTAAGGATGAGGGTTCTATTCTTTGACACGCTTTGCTATAACTTTTTTAAGACTTTTTTTCGACATACTATACTATGATTTTTTCATGATTTTTTCGACATGCACTATACTATGATTTATTCATTATCCTACACTATGACTTTTTATGACTTATTTTGACATACTATGGTTTGACTTTTTAATCACTTTATGGCATACTATACTATGATTTCTTTCATCATACTATACGTCAACTTTTGAATCACTTTTTATCCCTTTTGTTTTTTGATAGGACAACTTAGACATAAAAGGGGAGAGAGAGGGGGAATGACAAGCAAAGGACTTTACCATATGAGCTACTTTTTTATCACTTTCAATATACTATAACCTTTTTTTACCATTCTATACTGTGACTTTTTATCACTTTTTTTGATATACCATACTATGACTTTTTTTTCTGACATACTATACAATTACTTTTTTATCACTTTTTCAACATACTATGCTATGGTTTTTTCTTCATACTATACTATGACTCTTTCACTTTTTTCTACATAATATACTATGACCTTTTTCGTTTTACTATACGTCAACTTTTTATGACTTTTTCCCACGTACTATACTGTGACTGTTTAATCACTTTCAGCATACTATACAATGACTTTTACATGTCTTTTTTAACATAGTAAATTATGACTTTTTCATGACATTTTTAACACATTATACGATGACTTTTTCATGACTCTTTTTTAACATACTATACAATGACTTTTTTTCAAAATATTATAATACAACTTTTATTGACATACCTATGCTATGACTTTTTTACATACTATCCTAACTTTTCTTTTTTTTTTAAACTTTAAACATTCAACTTTTGTTTAATACGTTGGTATTTTTCTACATTTCAATATATTCATACTAATTAAAACTATGCCCACTTTTCCAACTATTCTCACTACTTTACATTCTTCTTATGCAATTATGCCAGCAATCTAGTTTAGCTTTAGCAATTTAGCTTTTCAGCATTCACAAGCATTTCTGCAGGAAATGCATTTTCTAGTCAATAATCAAATATATTTAATAAATCAGTGTATTTCCTTATCATCTTAGATAATGCATAAGTGTATTACTTTTTACATCTTTTCTTTTTTAACTTTTGACCTCTGCACTCCTCAATGTTGCGTTTGATGATTGTTGCAGCATCACTTTGGGGCCATTTTTGCTAAACATAATAACTATTTTTGTTTTTTCATAAGTTTTGGGGCATTTTAGGCCTTTATTTTTAACAGGACAGCTTAGACATGAAAGGGGAGAGAGGGGGTGAATGACATGCAGCAAAGGGCCGCTGGTTGGAACCAAACCCATGGCCGTTGCGTCGAGGACTGAGCCTCCACCAGGTGAGTTACCCTGGTGCCCCACACATAAACTTTTAAGGTGAAAATTCTCATTTAAACATGTTTGGGCTCCTGTTCTGTTCAGCATCTGGTTGTTTTTTCCATCACCACCCCCTCCACATTTACTCCGTCTTTGTTTTCACTGCTGCATTTTTTTCTGTGTGCAGATAAAACCCAGATCCAGCAGTTTATACAAAGTACAATGCTCCTCTATTACATCCATGACATGTAAAATATTTCCTCTTGAAGTTACCACACATTTCCTCAAACTGCTTTAAAGCCATAATTGGAAACAGACAGCTTTTGTACCTTTGAGTCTCAGTAGCCTGAAATATGTATAAATCTTTATTATTTTCTATCAATCCAGGCAACTGATGGTCATTTTTAGTCTTTAATCAAACTGCTCTGGGAAACTGTGTACCCCAACAGTTTGGTAAATGTTGATTGGATGGATCTTTCCCCCGTCAATCAGACTTCAAGCTTCAGTTTAAACCAAATGTTTGTGTATGTTTTCCTTAAAGTATGCATGGGAAAGTGCCCCCGCTGCCGGCTCCAAGTGAACGTTCCCTGTGAATAAATGCATGAATTTATGACTCTGTGTGTGTGTGTGTGTGGCATAGCAGCGGGGCTTTTCCGTCTTGTCAATGGAAAACATTAGTGTCATGCCCCCACAAACCCACCCATCACCCCCTCAGCCCCCTCCCCACCCCCCTTATTTAATTCAGTCCATCAACACTTCCTCCTTCAGCCTGTTAGTGTCACACTGCATTTCCTCTTCGGCCTCAACCAGAGCAACTCACCACAATCGGCCCGGTTCAGGTTTCCCTCAAACGGCCAAGGGCTTCAAAGTCAATAACTGCTTTTTTGATTTTTATTGACCCAAAGTCTCTGCTCCCCCTTTCTGTCTGCCCAAACGCCACTCGCCCCTACGTGTAATTAAGAGGAATAAATTACAGTAAGGAGAGTAATTGTGCAGAGGTTTAAAAGGGGGTGTTGTCTTATTGATTGCACCTGCAACTCATTTAACAAGGTGTTCAAAATGAATATCTGAAGAAGAGAAAGACTCAGGTGAATTCTTCATTTAAAACACTGTAGGTTTCAAGGTTTGTAAGTTTATTGAGAGGTTACAATTGAAGGAAATTTACTCAAGTGTAGGGTTTTTCTTTTTTAATGAAGCTACTAAAGCCCTGTTCACAACTGCACAGCAACCCTGAACTTATCTAGATATGACCCAGAGGAGCTGTGTGTGAGAATGCAAATGTTCAAATCAGCTGGACCAAACCTTTCCCTCCCTATGCAAACTAAGTCTACCTAATGTCTGATTAAGCCCATGTGTGAATAGAGCAGGTCATTGTCCACCTTCATCTGAAACACAATGGGTTTAAAGGTTTGTGAGTATGTTGAGAAGTTAAAATTGATTAACACTGGCTGAAATATGAATTGTTTATTTTTCATTAATGCACCTTAACAGAGTCAGTAAGTAACTAAGAGCATTTTCTAGATGCTTCCTCATCCACACTGCATTTTGTAGATAAATACTACAAAGTTTAAAGGTTCATTCTTGACCTTGGAAATAGCAACAAAAACAAATCTCACATCAACTTACCTGTTTTTTTTTCTCGTGGCCTTCATCGTCGGACAGAGTTTGCTCAGTCGTATGAGATATTGTACTTTTTTACCACATTTATCTGATGGCAGCACTCACTTTGCAGATTAAGATTTTACATTCAGCGTAAGAAAAGAAGGGCTCATAAAATATTGCTTTTCTCTTATAAAAAATCCTTCGTCTCAAAAAGGTCAACGTTTAAAGGAACTCTATAAAAGTTTTGGTTTGATGACACAGTGACTTTCAGACTTTGTGTAAAGGTTTTAGAAAATCTGGTCAATCTGAACAAAACTCTTGTTCCGTCCATTCCTTCTCTTCTTTACTTCTTCAGCTGATCTGAAAGGATAAAAAAGAATCTTCCCTTTTCTTTTAATATGATTGAGATTGAAGCACAAATTGGTTCTCTGTTTGATTATAATTAAGGGGCTTTTATAGGAAGGAATGACCTCATTCACAAATGCAGACAATTTCAATTCATTTTTTGATGTATTAAAAGGTCTCATTTGTTTTTGCAGGTGTCATGTTTCCATACGCAACATAATATAAACATTACATATATGCATATATATTTCAACTATTATTTCATAAAACAGCAAATGGTCATTTAACTCTTCCGTTTAAACAAACAGGATGTAACATGCTCATTAGTACGCTTTAGAGGTGAAGGTAGGCAATTTTGGGTACCTTTAGACAGGCTTAGCTGTTTCCCCCTATTTCCAGTCTTCATGCTAAGCTAAACTAACTGGTTGCTGGCTGCACCTTTATATATTTACTGCACAGACATGAGAGCAAATGAGGGGGAATTACTCACAATTTCCTCCATCTTTGCTTTAAGAGAATCTTTCATCCTGTAATTACCACTTGTGGACACAGAGGCCACTATTTGACAAAAGTTATGAAGTCTAGCTGTGATTGCCTGATGCAAGAAAGAAACATGTAAGGTTTAATGATGCATCAAATCAATCATTGTGGCATTACATACTTCACCTTTGTGGAGTTTTACCACAGAAGGAGGATTTTAAAAATAAGTTTCAGTGTCTCCCTGCAGATGGAAAGGTGGAGATAGAACAGACAATCTGTAGGTAATCAACCGCCCAATGACTGCCTGTGATCTTTTTGTGGAAATCTACTCACTAATGGCTCGCCCTGTGTCCTGTGTCATTTCCTTTTGATGTGATCGGCCAGTGATGATCAGTAATCTGGCTGCGTGTAGTAAAGAGCTCTCAGCAGGCACTTTTAATTACCGGGGGGACTGATTTTGGCCGTGGAGCCCACCTCGTCTGGTTTTTATTTCCAACTGCAGACTGACTGTAAAACAACACTACCAGCGCTGTCACCCAAAACCAAAGCTGCTCATGTACAAAAGCAGCCCGGGCCCTGATTATCATTCTGTGTCGGGCGTGTGAGCGACAGTTGTTCTGTTTTTACTTACAACCCCCTCTTTCCTCCTCCTCCTCCTCCTCATCCTCCTCTTCTCTCTTTCCTTTAAGTATCTTTCTGCACACATAAAAAACTGATGTCAAGTGCACACGCTACATGCTCTATCTCAGACAAATCAGAGCCAGGTGCATCCGTATGAGAGAGTTCATATTGGAGAGATATTGCAAACATCTGCATGTTCTGCGTGTCCTCATCATTTCGATCCCTGTGTGACAGTAAAAGGCTGTGGAGAGGAGCAGAGGGGAACACCCGCTAAAAAGTAACTGTAACTGTTCTGTTGCCAAAAGACCTGACTGATGGGGTTTCTGGGAGCACACACACACACACACACACACACACACACACACACACACACACACACACACCACAAACAACCAAACACACACCCAACACACACACACACACACACACACACACCTATGTTTTTTTTCTTCACTTCTTTCTCTCAAATTAAATTTCAAAGTTCACCATGGGATCAATAAAGGGTTATTTTATTCATCAACCTTGTGTGCAAAATACAGATAACAATGGCTAACCTGGCTAGAGAAACCCTAACCACTGTGAAATAACAGTTTTCTGACTTGTTGCTGGAACACTGTCAACTCATTAAGACTTTGTGTTTACAGTCTATGGGTGAGGGATGTTTTTAGATGCATTATGGGAAATGTTTTGTTAGGCAGGTGTGGTCCACCACTTTGGTCCAAACTAAAATATCTCAAAAGCTATTATATGGATTGGCATTAAATTTTGCCCACACAATCATTGTCCCCAGAGGATGAATTTTCATGACTTTGATAATCCCATTACATTTCCTTTAGTGCCATCATCAGGTCAGAATTTCACTTTGTCCAACCCTTTGGTTTATGACCAAATACCTGCAAAACTGATTATCCCGTCAGCCTCAGCTGACTTTTGTGCTAAATAGCAAATGTTAGTATTGCCATGTTGAACATTGTTGTCACTTGATGTCAGCATTCTGTATCTTAACGCCAACGCGACGCACGCACGCACAAAGACAAACACGTACACACCACACAACACACACACACACACACACACACACACACACACACACACACACACACACCTCTACTGCCTCTTTCCCTCAAGTGCACCAGAGAAGGAGGAGTGGTATCAGGATGTTTCCAATCTCTATAAAACTTTATCATTTTGAGGTGTTGTGAATAATGTCTGTCTTTAAGATGATGAAAAAATGTGGATCTGCCCCGGCAGCCCTCTCATAAAACCTTCACCCGAGGCCACAATCTGTAAGAGACCAGAGAGATCAAGAATGAGAACTAAACCAGAAGATCTTGTTCAAGGTGTAGAAACACAACATGTGTATCCAGAGTACATGTGTTCAGATGGAGATATATGTAGAGGGAGACGTTACAGCGTGAGAAAAGGACAGATATGAGGCTTCAGATGGGGAAGAGTGTTGATTTACAGTTGTTTAAGATGGCTAAACCACAGTGGGCACAACTGGAGTCACATGTGCAAAACTCTAACTCTAACTACAGTCTGCACAGCAGCAGTTCGTGTGGACCAAACTCTAGTTCATTTTTCCTTTACAGTAAATAATATACATCGTACCATTTGAGAGAAACAGGTGAAAGAGCAAAGATATCAATGTGTCCAGGTCAACTGAGGTTATATACACAGCAATGAAAATAAATGTGAAAAACACCATATCTTTACAATAATAAAACTGCGTTCTTACTGTTTTTCAAAAAAAGTAATGGAGGTGAAAACAATGAAAACACCACCTTCATTAGTATTTAGAGAAGATGCAGACGTCCAATGTGATGAGAGTGGCAGGATCAGTCACACTATTCTTTGTTACTCTAATGCACCTTTAGTTTTTTGTCCAGTAATTTCATAAAATGCTAGAGATAAAAAAATACCACGTAAAAGTTGGTGTATTGTAAAATCTACATCTTTTCTTTAAAGAAACTATTGAGTAGAGTAAAGTCACTTGTAATTGTTTGAAATGTAAAGATGAGAAAGTTTGTAAGTTCTGCACTGGTGTTTGATGCCCTAGTGTTTTTACTCTCACCGTGTTCTGACTGACAGTGTGTGTGTGTGTGTGTGTGTGTGTGTGTGTGTGTGTGTGTGTGTGTGTGTGTGTTATCTAGATGAGGATTGTTCATAGTGTTTGGCTGCACTGAGCCTGTTTAGAGACGTGTGTTAGGAGTTGTGTTGCAGGGAATGAGTTTTGTGATGTGAACTGTTCAGCTCAGGTGACTGTTGGTAGTGCAGACTGCAGTCAGAGTTTTGCCCATGTAGCTCCAGTTGTGACCACTGTCATTTAGCAATCGTAAAAAACTGCATGTGAAATCAAATTCCTTTCTTTGAACTTAAAGAGCAAAGAGGTGCAGGTATTACTGGCCAACCACTTAACACAAACAAATTAAAAGGCAACATTTTGACAATATGGGTCTTCCTAAGAGAAATGAGCAACCTGAAAAATCAATTGCTGTAGTGATTTTATTATCATTTTGTTTTTTTTAGCATTACAACATGACCCTCCACTTATCAAAAATATGAATATTTGCAAAAAGGCTGTAGGAATAAAAACTAAAACGCATGAGAAACATTGCAGGGCTTCAGCATAACATCACAATTCTGAAGCCCATTGACAAAAGAAACCCAAATCAAGTTGAGTGTTAGATCTCTGCTTAGGTATTTCCCAATTTCTAACATGAAATGTTGGTGTTTGTGTCAGTTTCCGGCCTCCATAATTCAGTTACTTCACATCTCAGTTCAAGGAAAGGACGAGCAGGTGAACAGCCCACATGGCTTTTAACTGAAGATACATTTAACAAAACAGAAAATTACCATTCATTGGTGTGCATCACAGGGATGAGTGAGAAATGTCGTGTTGTGTGGCGATAAACTCTAAAACCACACCCAACACAAAGGAAGAGACTAATTGACTCCATCTGCTTGTATAAATTTAGGAGCATTACAGGTTTCAGTCATCCTGTTGATGGAGGGGGAGATGGGGGCGTTGTAATTTCTACTGATGGAAGCGAATAAGTGGCACCAGTCAAATCCCAACTGCACACTACAAACTAACGTTGTTGTCAGTTTGTTGTGAGTTGAATAAATACTGTACACTAACACATGCCAATGTGCAAGGGTGAAATCACTTGATTGTTTTTTTTAATGTGTGGATTTGTCCCAAAAATGATTGCAATGCAAAGACAGACATGAGAAAAGTCCTCCCAGCCAGCACAGATTGTAAGCAGCAGTGCAACCAGCTGCAGGGACATCTAGGAAAACACTTGCATATGTAAGTTTACAATTTTTCAAAATGGCGTCACAGTTCAATTGACGTCCAATTGTACATCTTTTATCTTTTTATTTCCTGAAACATGTTTTTTTGGGGGGGAATTTGTACATAATGTGAGGGACACAGTGAGTCACTTATGTGCTTACATAACACCACCACAACAAAGACACACATCCAAACCCTGAGAGGGCTTCTGTTGTTCCGAGTGACATTCAAGAATACACTGTTTGTCAGCAGCAGTGACCCACGGACGAGTCACCTTTTGCATTCTCACTGAACTGTGTAATCCCTCTTCTGTTCGGAGTCTGCATCAGTCAGCACCCCGGCAGAAATGTCACTAAACGTCTCTTATATTTCAATCACGTCTGAGAGAAATGTCCAGAAAATGAAAGCGCTAAAGACCAGCTCTGTGGCAATTAGCCCCATTTCATTTATTGTGGGCAAAAACAAAGCCAAACAAACAAATTATTTCTTGCTGAAATAAACAAATGGCCTTTTGTGGTCTTTACAAATAGTTTTTATTTTTTATTTTCTATTGTTAATTTCTGAACCCTCAACCCAAATTTCGACTAGATTGAATTCAGACTTTTAAATCTCAGACTACTTTTACATTTAATCAGAAAAAATCCAACATTTTGTCCAACCTTTTTATAAAATAACATAACACCTCTCTGCTCAACAGCACCACAAACTACATTCTTCTAAACAATCATAAAGTTGAGTCCCCACCGTCATGCAGGTATGATTTATTGCATGACTGTTGTATTAGACTTTATTCATTTTAGCTTGGTGTACCAAGCTAAAATTGGTGTAGGTATAGATTTTTAGGGGGGGAAGCAGGGGACACGTCCCCCTTATTATTTGGACCACGTGCATTTGCCGGCCCATGAAAGTAGCAGAGGACATTTATAAAGTAAGATTTATTATTTATTTTATATTATTTATTCATTACAGGGACAGTGCATATTAATGAATGTTTCTGTCACTATGCCAGAGTTTTTTCATCTGTAGTCCCACGACAGATGGTAAAAGTCACCCTGAAAGAAGTAAAATTACAGATTTACACAACAATATGACAATTTCAATATATTTGATAAAAAGTACTGTTGAGCTAAAATGTACAATAGACACATATCTGACCAACAATCCGACAAAGACATGAACACAGGCACGCGCACGCGCACACACACACACACACACACACACGCACACACGCACACAAACACACACACACACACACACACACACACACACACACACACACACACACACACACACACACACACACACACACACACAGAAGGCAAGAAGCCAGCAGGGGGCAGCAAGATCAGGTCTAAAAGTTAATGGTAATTTAGACACTTCTGATTGTCAATGAGCCACATTTTTAACTACATCTTGAATGTACTATATGTATTTCATCTTCTGATGGTTATGGGGGTGAGGTTACACTCATTAGCAGCTTGAACAGAAAAAGCAGTTTTGGCCAAATACACTTTTTTTTTCTAAATGGGATGATGAGACGATGATGCAACTATCCAAGGTTGAAGCAGGAAGTACCATTGTTTCCACCACACATTGATAAAGAAAAGGCACAACTTGGTGCATAAGAAATCACCAGAATGCAAGTGCCTGATGCTCAAAAACCATGAAAAGAAACCTGCATCCTTGGGCCTACCTAATAAACTGGCTAGTAAGTGTATTATTCACTTTTATTGTCCTAAGTACAAATTTCAAAGGATCCCTGCAAAGACAGTCAAGTACTCAAAACATTTCACCTAAACCAGCCACAACATCACGATGTTTTGATGGATACATTTTTCTGTTGCTTGAACAGCATTTGAATGACTATATTTCAACATGTATTCAGGGCCTGCTTCACATCAAGATATGGTCATTTTAGTGCTGTTGATAGATTGATTACGTATAATGCATATTTATGTTTTTAATCACATTTAGCCAAGTTTGAACCTAGACATAAAAACAGCCTACTGGGAATCAGAGGACGGCGAAACCTGAAAAGAGCAAAACAAAGCAAAGACAACACATAAACAGTCACTAAATTTTACTCAACAATCAGAAGGAGTAATAAGTCACTTCCCCCGTGTGTCAGTCAGAGGGCTTTGAGCCTGCTGCCATCGGACTCCACAGAGAGGATTTCCACTCTGAAGCCTCGGACAGGCTGCATTTAGCAGAGCAAACACAGAGGTCAAGATGACAACACATCAGTTTTGCCTGCGACTAAAAGCGAACAAAGGAGACGCGTGTTGGAATTATATCAAGTAAATAGTTCACGGGAAAGTTTTCTTCCTTTTGCTGTGGCTGTCTCGAGATTTCTTGGACAAACATCACATGTTGTCAACTATCTTGCTCCAGATCTCGGTCACTGTGCTCATTCCTTATCCCGTCTTAGCTCTCTTTTCCTCTTGACTGCACTCTGGACATGTGTGAAACATTTAACATCACAGAAAAAACTCAGAACCCCCCCCTCCTCCCCCTCATAACAACTGTTGATTTCTGAACTCGATTTACACTCGGCTTTGTTACCCCTGCAAATATTTTTTCTCCATCTCACAGCAAATCTGCCACAGTGAGAAACGCAGAAACGCCTCCACACGCCATTATAGAGGCAGTACATTCCAGTCTTTTGTCCTCCGCTGGCAGTTCAGAGCAGCTGCTTCAAACTGCCCTCCCCTTTTTTATATCTCACCTTGTTGTTTGGGGGAATGACAGCGAGGCCCTCGGAGAGCATCACACACATTCCTTCCCCTCACCCTCCCCCCTCCCCTCTTGATTGCCGCCCTTTTCTACGGGGACGTGTACGTTGTTTAATGTCCATAGTGCACATAGACAATGCCCCACTTGACCTTTGACCCCAGTGAGGAAAAGGCATGCTTAATCTGATGTTGAGATCCTCCACTGCCATTGTATGTGGCTCTAGACTAAATGGGGGGTGTGTGTGTGTGTGGGGGGGGGGGGGGGGGGGGGGGGGGGGGGGGGGGGGGGGGGGGGGCACAGTCCCTGCATCTGCACACCAATTTATTTGTCACACAGAGAAACACAGCCCACCCAGGGAAGATGACGCACTTTCCACTTGTCTGTTGACCGTGTCTTCACCCTGCAAACTGTCACTCACCCTGCTCGTCCCTTTAACACCAGAGAGGAAACCTAATGAGGCTATAAGCTCCTGGCCGCTCGGATAAATGGAGCAATAGCAGGTTAAGGTGTACCTTTAACAAAACAAGGTCAACAACAGCTTACACTTTCAGACTTTGTTAGATGTCTGGCAAATACTTTCCACCTCTTATAGGATTAGTCTATCATTTTGGGATTTTTCATTTTCATTTTCATTTTTGCTTGTTCACTTTCTAGCCGAGAGTTAGACAAGAAGATCAATACTACTCTCTGTGTCTGTACGGTACGTATGTCACTAGTTATATTAGCTTAGCATAAAGACTGAAAACAGGGGGAAACAGCTAGCCTGGTGCTGTCCAATGTTAGCAAAATTGACCAACCAGCACCTATTAAGATAAGATTTTATTTTTTTTACACTTCTTGTAGTAGGTGGATTTTGTCCGATGTGGACCAAGCCAGGCTAGTTTCGTTTGATTACAGTCTTTGTACTAAGCTAACTGGCTACTGGATGTAGCTTCACATTGAACAGATAGAGATGAGACTGATGCATGAGTCTATTTGGAAATGTCTTTTTTTGCTATGCTGAAAGCCAAATTTTGAGCATGACAATTAAAAACTAAAGTGATTGAGCACTGAGATTATTTAAAGTTGCGGTCCACCAAATACTCTGACTAATGTAACCTTACAGAAGTTGTTAATGACTTGATTAATAAAGACCTAGTCTGCAATTCACCAAGAACAAGCACCACAACTAATACTAGTATTAGCAGTAATAAACTGAGGTGAAATGACCCCAAAAAAGTACAAGTCTTAGTAAAGTTAACACTTTAACAACAAGATTTTAAGTTCAAGACCATTTAATTTGCCTGTTACTCTATACATCTTACAGTTCATACAGTTTTATAAGAATTCATATGGTTAAACATTTTACTGTGTAAAAATACACTATCAATTAATTGTCTGTTGGTATAAGGTTTAATGCGAGAGAGCAAAGAGATGAATTATCCATTCATCTTACGGACAGTCAGTATAATATATTATTTTCAGATTCCAGTAAATAATGCAAAACAAAATATAAGAGGCTAAAATGTGCTTCTAATATTTTAAAACAACAGTATAGCCTAAAAAAAGAAAAAAAGTTTCTTTGTTCTGAACAACCAGAAGTGTGACTCATGTCATCCGGAAGTTGTAACAGAACAAAGCGGACAATAAAAAATGAAATAACTTATTTATAGAACATAAATTATTATTTCCAAATATTTACACATGGTACCTTTGAACATCAGTGCATCACAGACAAAATTATGTATCTCCTCAACGAAAAAGAAAACTGGTGATAAACCCTGTGCTGGCTTTTTGTGGAAATGTACCAATGGTGGGTCAATGTGAAAAAAATAAAAGGACTTCACATTCTCTCCAGCACTCGAGGACGTTCCCTGAGTCGTAGGCCATGTCAAGTGCTGAAAATCTGCATTATTTTAGTCATGGCAGAGAAGTCACTCAAGACATCCATTATGGGGGAAAAAATGTTTACCTGAAGTTTATTATTTAGTTTAGTAGTAGTAACAGGCCACAAATATATAATCAATGTCTTAAATTAATAATTAAAAAAAAAGGTTTGACTATTTTTGATCATTAGAACCTTGTAATTAATTTGGACATAAAGTTATTAAGAATGATTACATAAGACCTATGGTTTGGAGGACTTGTTGGATTACACTGTTGGACTGCCAGACTGCTTTGACGATAGGATAGGATATAATACAGTGTGTTTAGTGTGATCTAACATCACATATATTAAATGTTCATATTCACGTAACCTGTGATAATACTAACAGTCCATTCAAGTTGAACATAGTGCTTGTGTCCCATGGGCCAAACAGTGGTGAGTAAAATGGATAAAATCGTAAAATTTTTGCACTGACAATAATTCTATCAGAGTATCCAATTATGTTACTGAAATGGGGGATATTGAATGTGACTCTCACTCTTCAAGGAGTGGTTCAAGATGTTTGGAAAGGATTTGCCTTCTTTTGAGAGTTGGATGAGAAGATCGATACCACTCTTGTGTGAAAGTGGTATCAATCTTCTCATCTAACTCTCCGCAAGAAAGCAAAGAAACGTATGTTGACCCATTTCTTAAAAGTTTTTTCTTGATTCGATAAGTGTATCTTATCATATATCCATGAATATGCAGGCGCTGTAGTGTGGAAGTGGGCAGAACATACAGAAAAAAACAAGAAAACAAATGTTTGAGGTATTAAACATGACCTTGTTGGGTGTATGGTTCGCAAATGCATCACTAAATGTTTCTTGCCAAACAAATCAAGAAAGTTTTCTATACTTCAGGTGCAGCCTCGCCAACACACAGACTGTGATGCTGTTTGAGTCCCACTAACCAGAGAGCCTGACCAACATATGGCAGATCTACTACCTACAGCCACAAGACTCAACCACCATGTCCTCGTACTGTTTGTAGACCACATTGTTTCCTGAGTCGATGTAGAGGATGCTGATGGGGCTGAGTTTGGACGGCGCACAGCAGCTGGGCGGCATGTTGCTGGGGTTCATTGAATTCATCAGAGTCTGGATAATGGCGTGGTTGGTAGGCTCCAGGTGGGAGCGCAGGGGGAAGTCACACACCCCCTCGCAGTGGTACGCTTCATAATCTAGCGGGGCGATGATCCAGTCGTCCCAGCCCAGGTCTCTGAAATTGACGTGCAGCGGCTTCTTGCTGCACCTGGATTTGGACTTCTTGCCGTGTCTCTTCCCGTGGCGGGTTTTGGACGCAGCCGTCCTCCTTCTCCTGCTGGTTTTGGCGCCATGGCCTCTCTCTTTGGCCTTCCTCTCCAGACCCAGCAACGCTCTCCCCTCTCTCCTCTCACTGAAGAGGGTCTGCCTCTTCTTAGACTTGGTGAACACCACTAAGATGGCTTTCTTCTGCTTAGGCCTGCCGTGCCTGTGCAAGCCCAGAAGCTGCAGGTCCAGCTCCCTCTCTGGGTTGTCCAGCATGGCCCTGAGCTCCAGGCAGAAGTGCTTCCCCTGGCTCAGGTGCTGCTGCTCTTTGAATATTTCCCACACGTCCAACACCTCCCACTTTGGCCTTTGGGAATCCTGCAAGTCCAATGTTTTGGAGTCGAGCAGCTGCCGGTCGTGGCAGGAGAGGAGCTGGATGTCGATGGGCTCTGTTTCCGATATCCTGAAATTCCCAGACACTTTGGTGTATATCCTGAGCTCGGCTCCCAGCACCTCCGCCTTTTTGGAGAGCGTTGAGACGTCGAACAGATACTGCTG
Organism: Etheostoma spectabile; assembly: GCF_008692095.1. NCBI lineage: Eukaryota > Metazoa > Chordata > Actinopteri > Perciformes > Percidae > Etheostoma > Etheostoma spectabile. The sequence goes on along the minus strand of NC_045746.1, from coordinate 18,723,829 downwards.
TCTCCTCAGAGGGGAGAGTGGGAGGTCATCTGTGGAAAGCATTAAAACAGCAGGGTCAAATGCATTCTCATGGGGATGATGTGCATACCACAGAGATGTGGAATCTAACAGGAAAAATACCATTATTGTCTGCACTGAATTAATATGGGAGAGAAAGTATGAATCATGCAATCAATCCTACCTGCATGCACAGACATTAACTCTCTCTTCCTCTCGCGCGCAGGCACGCTTGCACGCGCACGTTCACGCACACACACACACACACACACACACACACACACACACACACACACACACACACACACCCTACAGTAAAGCTCCATATAGCCTACCTTGTCCACTGTCCACATAACTTGCAATAGTGTTTGCAGCTTTAGAAGAACGAAAGAAACTGGCGTTGAGCCCCAGTCTTTCTGCCGTGGAGAAGGTCTTGTAAATAGACAGCATGTAGTCATGAGGCTCAATTGAGTCTTTAGATGTTGCTTTATTGTTTCTGTCGATGGATGGCGGTGCGTACAAATCCTTGAAATACTTAGAAGCTTCTTGTCCATCAAAAATCCTCGACACCTTGCTGCCCTTCGGGGCAGCTGGAGGGAAAATAGCAAGAGTGTAAAAACAGGGGATTTCCCAAACAAACATCAGAGCCCCGCAGAGAAAGGCGCAGTGATAGAGATCCATCCTCTGGTCTCGTCCTGAATCAGAGCCGGAGCCTGAGCTGTGGCCGCGGGGACCACGGGCAAAGCCGGAGCTGAACTCTGCATCCACTCTGCAGCAAGTGGCTGCTCCGCAAAGTGCGCACAGTTTCGGAGGACAGGCGGTGCAAAGTAAAAAAA
>NC_045746.1:18719250-18722984 GCF_008692095.1 Etheostoma spectabile | reverse complement strand
GGGGGGGGGCGAGAACACGCCCACATTGTACTGTTATCGTTAAGGCTAAATAGAGGGCGCAAATAAAGGCTGTAAAACTAATTGTTCCTCTGTCGGCCGTCACCTCCCTCTATATAGCCCGGGAGGCAGATGTGCGCTGAAAGGACGGTTGAAACTTCTGGTGCATTTTCGGGCACCCACTTCTGCTTCTACAAAACCAAAATGGCTCTTATTTTGGGATTTTTTCCCCTAAGTTTCTCTATGGTCAAGTTGGACTTTAAATATCACTGCCACTGCACCTCAGTGCAGCATGACTTTAGGACTTACCACGGAGTCTCCCGCCCTCTAGTGAGGCGCAAACATATCGCCCTGCTGGCACGGAGGAAACATTCAGCCAATCAGCGTCCCTCAGCACCATGGACAGAGCCTTCACTCAGCTTTAGAAAATGTGACACTGATACAATAAAGATGTTGTATATTGATGAAAAATAGAATTTATTGAAAAGAGAACATAGTTTCTAAAAATCAATCATTAACAAAATGCAATCTTCACATTTTCCTTCATGTTGTTACAGTCTGTTTTAAAATAGAAAACCTATATGGATCTTACACTCAAAGTGTATTCATATCAAACAGACATTCACACAACACCAGACAGAAAAAAAGATATTTCAACCCCAACTAAATCTTAATTAAAAATTGAACACAAGAAACAAATCACCACCCATGTGCATCATATATTTAAGGATTACATTTTTTCATTTAGCAGACTTGTTTGTGTTGAGGTATCCTTCATAAAACCCTCTTAAATCCACAGAACTATTTAACATATGGGGGTGCCACCTAAGCAGCAGGCCACAGCGTAGATGACGCTGACCAGACACAGACTGCCGGCAGACACGGTTGAGCTGGAGCTTACGGTGGTCATGCTGGTAGTGGACTGTTGGTTTGTGGACAGAGAGGATGGAGCCTGAGTGGTTGGAGTAAGATTACTTAAAGTGTTGCTGGTAGTGGACTGTTGGTTTGTGGACAGAGAGGATGGAGACTGAGTGGTTGGAGTAAGATTACTTAAAGTGTTGCTGGTAGTGGACTGTATGTTTGTGGACAGAGAGGATGGAGACTGAGTGGTTGGATTCAGAGTAGTTGAAGTGTTGCTGGTAGTGGACTGTATGTTTGTGGACAAAGAGGATGGAGACTGAGTGGTTGGAGTCGGAGTACTTGAAGTGTTGCTGGTAGTGGGCTGTTGGGTTGTGGACAGAGTGGATGGAGCCTGAGTGGTTGGAGTCGGAGTAGTTGAAGTGTTTCTGACAGAGAAGGCGCGTGACTGGGTGCCCCACTCCTTCAGAGTGAAGACCATGGTCAGGTCCTCACCTGCAGGGAGAGGATGAGTCATTAACGTTGTGGTTCATGTTGCATGTTTTTTGATTGTGTCTTAAGTTAATCAACTTCTGCACCCAAGATTTTCTTTTTTTTTTAAATAATAAAATAATGTTTTGAAATGTTCCTAAAATAAAGAATAAAACCCAAGACTGCAGTACTCACACAGTTAGGGGTGACACCAAATAGTTGAATATTCAATGCTTTGATTGAAGGAGCCTGATTTGAGTGCTAACCTCACAGTCGAATCCTAGTTAAGACCAAACATTTGCGACGAGACGAGATGATACTTGCAACTACTTGAATCGCGTCGGTCTGCAACGTTCTGAAACCTGCCAGTTTATACCAATGATTGCATAATTATTAATTTTTAACTGACTTTACAAGCAAACTTCCTATTGGCTGTTGAAACATGTGAGGTCCCTTACGTTCTAGAACCAGCCTCTGGTGACCAATCTTTCGTCTGAACTGGGCTTCATAAGACAAGGATCATGCCATTGTGGCTATATGGGAAGTGCTCAATGTCTGATTTTACACAGAACTACCTGTTTCTCCCAATAAGTTAAAATACAGCCTATTATGACTTACATTTCAACATATTGCTTTAAATAAAAGTGGGAAACAAAGCTTTTAATAAATCTTTTTAAAGTGCATGAATAAATCCAACCCAACCGCCCCATGAAAGATTTGATGTTCACTTTCCATGATCTATGATGAATTAAAACTAAAAGTTGTCGCTGATTTTGTTCTCTGTTAATTGTTTACTATTTTAGTTCTTATTTGCTGCAGAGCTCGATTTCCTCTCTGGGTGAATGCAGTTCTTTACGTCACACTACTCTCTTAATTTTCTGGATTTTTCATATTCTTTTGTTACAAGTGGCAGTTGTATTAGCTAGTTTATGTTGTTTGTATTGTATTTGTTGCTGTAAAAATGTTTTAATGCTCCCAATTGTAAGATGATGAAGACGTACCGGCGTTTTGAATGGACAGGTCGGTGAAGTTTGCCCAGCAGGTGCTAAATACGATGGTGGTGCTTCCTTCCAGTCCCTCTACGCTGTTACCTCTGGAGTTCTTCAGGCTGGCTGTTACGGTGAGAGTTGTCACTCCCACAGAGACGCAGTTACCCTGCAGACAACAGTACAAGTCAGCGTTTACAGACAGAAGCTACTTCAACATACCGCTAATCTTCAAGTATGTATAGTTTACATATAATATTTTTTATATTTCTGGTGTTATCTAAAATCACATTAGTTATGATCCCAATAACTCCACTTCTATTCTAAATGTTAACTGACTTTTATGTTGGTAGTTAAGTTAGTTTGATCCAGAATAACATTTTTATGGTGACTTAAGGGAAATAATAAAAATGGTATCAAATTTGTTACATGTTAAATTCTGTTCACATTTAATTAATCTAGTTTTTTTTTTTTTAAGGGGGTTCTAGATAAGCAAAACATTTGCATTTTGTTGAGCAAGCAAATAAAAGAATCAAGCACACAGCCTGAAGCAATGATAATTAAAGACTTTGGACACCAAATCAACAAAAAAGAAAACTGTCAGTACTGTACTCAGAAATCAAGATGAAAAGGATGAGCTCTCTGACGATAGAAAATTAGGAACAGAAGACGGTAAGCTTTCTCTTCAAGGGACCTTAATTAGCAGTCAAATAATAATAAAAACAACAACAAATAATATTTAACAATTAGTATTTTGAGGTTTTTAATGTCTTAATTATAGTATTATTATAGTAGAGAATTAAAATCAGGGCAATCTATAACAAAGGTCACTAGCAGTATTGAAAGTGGGATGTGGCAGTCAGAACAATAATTAGAGATAAACCGATTGCAAATTTCTCAGCTGATACTGATACGTAGAATTTGAATTTGGCTGATGCCAATGTTTGTTGTTTTCTTTTGCGCCAGGTAAACAAATAGAATCTCATTATTAAAAAATCAGAAATTCCCCACAGCTTAGAGAGGCAGCTGGAGGCCCCACATTGTTGTGTTGTTTGTTCACATTGTTTACTCACGGGGGAAGCCAAAATGTTGCTACAGGGAAGCAGGAGGATTTTCTGTTGTTTCTCTGTCGTTGTGCACTCCGGCAGTGGTCATAGTGTCAGGAATAGTCAAGCTGCAGCCTGCTGGTGAGCTAATGTTACCCTGTGTCTTTATCTGCATTCTAACATTACCAGCCGTTGAACTATGCTGTCCGCGGGGAGAAATGTTGTGGTTACCATGGGCTGAGTCGTTTTGTCGGTAATTTCTGTTATGTGTAATGTAATGTAATTTCTTTGATTTAGCAGCAGCGGTGTGGTGAGATCAACCTGTTTCCAGATGTATCATTGCCTCACCTGCTCATCCACAGCCATGAGACTGGGC
>NC_045746.1:18684318-18719225 GCF_008692095.1 Etheostoma spectabile | reverse complement strand
AGACTGATTTCAATTTCTCTCCTCTTTTCTGTATTTACACATTAGTTTTTTTATCATCTCTTGGTCACTCAAGACTTAGTAAAAAGTTAAAACATATGTGTTTAATATAGTACAGAGAGTACACAAAAAAAAATTGTAGATAACACTGGATAAGGTGTTGAATTTTTTATGACAACCTTTTCTGAATTTAGAGTTTTATCGAGTTACTAGTATTATATGTGTACTTAAGTAATTTCATGTTGTGTCTTATCAGTCTATTTATCGTTCTACTTGTCTTTGTTCTTTGATTTTCTTTTGTCCTCAGAGGGACTTGGTGTTTGATGAAGCGCATTGAGGCTGCACAGGGCAGAAAAACATCTGATCACGATCGGTGGACGCGATCAAGTCGGCCAGGAGGGGGCGCCATTCCAGCACAAAGGCCATTAAACACTTCCTTGGACACTTGTGCGTCCCTGAACCCTGTTCATTGGAGCCAAAACGTGGCTGTCAGAGGGAATGGTGCTGGCCTGGCATGGTATGAACACAAGCCAACACTGACACATCGTATCTGTATCCAGCAGGTATTAGCTTAGCTTAGCTATAAACTGGAACACGAGTGTTGGTGTCTGCTCTGTCTAATAAAAAACCAAATTGAAAGTTCAATAAAGATAAGCTCACACTCAACAACTTGATCATACTGCCTTCCATTAATGGTCAGTGATAATAAATGTACATATAAATAACACTATGACACGGGCAATTTGGCATATCAATCTTTGTTACTTAGTGTATTTGCGATAACTTATGTTCTTTTACTATAAATATAATGTTTACCGTGTTATGAAGTATTTTGTACCTTTGTTGCATGTAAGTAAAGGATCAGAATACTTTTTTGATTTTTCTTCCAACCATGATCTAGTACAACACACACACAGTAACAAAAACCCCAGTAAACCTGTAATGTTGGTGACTCAAATATTAAAAACAAAACAACTGAGTTCCGTTTCATTATACTCACGACAGCGATGGCATTTCAGTCTTATGGTTCCTAAAGTGATGTTATGGAGACACCTTCCTCAGATGTAAATAATGTGGTTTTCTAGTCATCGCCAGTTCCTGTCCTGGACCCACTTGCACCAGACGGCACCAACGGCTCCCACACTAAAGCGAGTGAAGGCAGTGCCATGGAAGCGGAGGAGGAACATTGCATGTGCTTCACAGCCACAGTACAGTGTAGATTAAAATCATGTATCTAAGCTTATACTATTTTGCAGAGGCACTTTACCTGTGTCCGGCACTAAGTGCCACCCAAGACGATTGTGATTGGTTTAAAGAAACTGCCACATACCAGAGGTTGGAGATGCAATTTCTTACAATGTGTTGAATGGCAATCCTGTTCAGCCCATTGATGGAATGTACAGTCAAAAGGTAAGCAAACTGTCTGTGCTTGCTATTTTGAGGGCATCATTGGTATATAATAACATCGTAGGCCAGATAACCTGTGGGTGATTTGAACACATTATAGAGAGCAGGTAGAAAAGGATTTATCTTCTGTTTGCATGCACAGCCAGAGAGAGGAACACGAGGTGAGGAGGCTTGACTAAGACGTGTCGGCTGATGGAAGAATGTAAAAACCTGCCGAAACCGCTCAAGTACAAAAACCTCGGTGGGGACGTCACGCTGGCCCGAGGTTACGGTGTTTGAGGGCGAGCTGAGTGGGGTGCCTCACCGGAAATTGTTGTAACAGGCCCAAAACCAAAATGGGACACCAAGATCGAAGCCTGCCCATGCGCTTTGACAACAGTAACGGGTTTAAACTTTTCTGATTTAACTTTCCTGACGTAAGCGCTGTTACAAAGTAACAGATATCAGCCACTAATGAATCTGTAAATATAAATTATATTTAATTAAACAACTTTCTAGGTCACACCAACATATCTTTACAGTCTGTATATGTTTTCAGTTGGTTAGAATGTTTACTACTGAAGAGGAATATTCGTGTATTGTAGACTGGCAACTTAAAGCATAAAAATTGTTTTCTTTCTCAGATAAACGGAAGGTTGTGTTACTACAGTGTCTTAGGCTGGGTTATCAATTAACTTCTAATTTCTTAATGTTCCAGCCTACTTTAGCTTACACAACGCAGGTGTTTTGCATGAATTGGAGGTAAGCTTTATTAATTGGAAAGTTAATAGCTTTTTTACCAAATATATTTTTAATGAAGTTTAGAGTTTAGTTAATACCTGACAAAACAGTATGATGTCATGTTATCTTAGGAGACACAGTATTATACATTACTGTCCCGTGTCTGCAGGTGAAATTCGCCACCCAAACCTTTCCAAGGTAGGTTTGGACGAGGAGGTCGGTTACCGGACATTTGGAGGCGCATCTTCTTTCCCCAAACCCGCACCCGGACCAAATGATAATCTGCAATAGTGACAGACAGAATAGTTTGAGGTAGACATTCAGACTCTCTCTGCTACACTTCTGTCTTTCTTTACAGATAATTTAATCAGGTTATAACTTTTTTTTAGATCTTTCTTTCCATATACGCTCTTTCTTCTTATTTTTCCTTGCGTGTGCTGTGCTTTTACACAAATTGAAATGATAACTTTATGTTTTCATATTGCGGTCTACCATGCCGGACAGGCCTTCATGCTGGAACGTTATCCCATCACACTGGCATCCTGATGGGAACGTCACTACAGTCAATGTGCGAGGTGGTGCATCACCAACCTTTACAGGGCTGTACCATTCACAACAATCACCGGCTGCTGGTGACACACGTTATCTACGACATCATGGGTGCGGTGCCTTCTTTATCGAGGAGGTCATTGAGAAGCAAGAACATCCTGCAAGTACAACCTGGCTGTGTGTGTCCAAACAAAGCACCACCTGCTTGAACGGACGACGTCACTTGCAGCCTACTGGGTCACTAACCCTAACAACATCATCCGCCACAACGCCGCCCCGGAGGCACCCACTTTGGCTTCTGGTACACCGCCATTGCACGAGCACCCTGATGGCCTCCTTTTGACCAAACATCCGTCAGAAGCGGGTTACCTTGGGAGTGTTACAACACACCGTTCACCTGCAGGGCTGGTTTGGCTTTGGATCTTTGCAGATTTCTTCCCATGAGAAACGGAGATGACTACATACCAAACCCCCTTGGCCAGTCCTGTCTTCAAATCCTCACAACCGTCGAATGTGAGAAGGTGCAGAGTGGGTACAAGGGGGCCTGCAGTTTTCAACAGCGTAGCCTCATGGTACAACAATGAGAAATCTGGTATTGGAAGCCAAGCGATCATGCATGGGCTTTAGAAACTTTGGAGAGGAGGTGGGCGACCATATCAACTACAGCACCATTGTGGCTATGTGGATGAGCTCGCGGACTTGGAAAGGACTACCAGCAGCACACGGCGGTGTCATCGCTCCCTGGAGATGGTCTGAGTGTTTTTAATACCAAGTCATCACTTCAATCAGACTAGTTTTTGAGCGCAGCCATTGGACTAGCCTCACTCGAGTGGTACGTGGGAAATCATGGTGGTGGCTGGGGCTATTCAGGTTTAGTGGTTACCAGTATTGTACAATTCCCGAACAAGGCCATCCAGGTGGAGGCATAGGTGCAGTGGTGGACAACTGATGGACTCCCCTCACAGGTCTCTTTAGTCGCTTACTGTTCAGTCCTTATGTAATTGGGCACGTATTTCTCCTAAGCCTTGATTTATCCTTTCTGCTAAAACCAGTGCGTTGCTACAAGTATTAGTAGTGGAGATACGAAGCTGACAACTGGACCTACGCCTTATACTGTGGCCTTGGTAATCTTTCCTTGTTTCTCCTTCTTTCTCATAAACAACATGACATCAACGGGTGGTTAGCTTTTCTTCCCCGTGCTGCAGATGTTCCCACCTGTGGTCCAAAAAGACAGGGGCAGACACTTTGTTTTTCTCAATATGACCTCCTAGAGGGGCGCATCGCTGAAGTCTAACCCTGTCACTTCTCACTTTTTCCTCGCTCTATCACTCAACTCCCCACACACCACATTCCAACTCAGACGCACAAACCAAATGCATCAAGTTATAACTTCAGGCCGCTTATGTAGTGCACAGCAAAAGGCTGCGTGGACCCGCCGCAGAACCCTAAATCACTTTAGTCCAGATTATGTCCTCTCATTTCCGTGTTGATAACATTTTCTCTTACCTTTAGTCGGTCCCTCATGTTTTTCTTGTTTTTAAAACTCAACACACAGCGTCTGCCTTCGAGCCCCTTGCTGACCCGCTCACTGTTCCATTAGTGCAGAGTGGAGCGTAAGGTTTTCTGGCACTGTGTGCAACCACAACGTCAATTTCCACGTTTGTGGATCGCCTCCTCATCACCAAGCTGCTTCAGGTCTGTTAACCAACTCACAATGTATGACTGCTTTAACGTTGTCAGTTGTTGTTTGTGTAGCAGCAGTAACTTTTTTCTTATGTTCCTCTACTGGTGCTTAGTGGGGAGTGGAGTATACGTCCTGTCATGAATCTACTGCGAACCATTTATAAATAAACTATAAAGCACTTGACAAAAACAACATGTTCTTAAAATTGAATCATAAACAAGGATACAACCCAAAAAGTTGTAAAACTTTTCCATAGGGGTCTTTGCTGCCCCAAATCATGTTAACACGAATGAATGCTCAAGAAAAAAAAAACATTAATTTACGATAAGGGAAAAGTTCCAGCATACGGTAACTTAGACTTCGTTGGATGTCTCATTAGCTAAACTGGGTAATCGTTGTCACTATCACTGTGTCACCATGCCCAAAGCATTAAAGATACTTGTAGCACGAAGGTGATAATATCTTAGATTCTATAGGGCATTTCATGAAGCCCACGTACATTTTACAAAAGTACAGGGGAAAGGGGGACAAGCAAAATATTAGGCCAACACAAAAAGCTAGAAATAAAAACCAGGTGCAAATCAAAGGGAAAGTATGATCTTGGTTACTGACTTACAACACAGCGCGCATTTTAAAGTTTATTTATGAAGAAATTGACAAATAACATACCTGAGGGCCAGTTCGGGGTGGGTTGGAATAATTTACATCCCATAATTGTAATTGAAGTTGCTTGCGTTTTCCCCTTTGCCTCTTAGCTTTTAGTTGTTCTGTTCCTCTAATAAAAACTACTTAAAAATAGCGCTCTTTTCATTGTTAGTCTCATTTCGTGTTACAGTTCATTTAAGAATCATTATACAAAATTATTACAAAAACACTAAAATGACATAGTCATTAACCCCCCACTATATAGCATTTGTAAAAGTGCCTAGACATTTAATGAATGTTTATAACACTCTAATATACTTGTGAGCAGACTGAAGTAGAAGTTATTATTGTTGACAAATACTGACATGAAAAACACTTATAAATGTTCTTGTATTTATGTTAATTTGCATATGTTAATTTTTATCACTAATTGCATACATTTCCAGAACCAAATCTGAATGTCGTTTAAACCGGTTCAAATTTGTTTTAATTTTGTTGTCATATTAGAGTCAAAGATTTTTGCATTTTGGATATCTGGTATTATCACTCTATAATCAAACCGAGAAGTTTGGTGTTAGGCAAGTACTACGGAATGGAGATTTTCGGCTCAGAGTTCTCATTTAGAGAAAACCTCTTTACAGTACTGTAATGTTTTGTAAAATTCTATATATTCTTATTGAAAACCACTTTTAGAGACGCTATCTTATCCAATTCTATACACAAATAATATATTTGACTGCTGTGTCTGGCCTTATAAAATGCTAATATGGTTTACTGTAAAGCCAAATAAATATACCTGCTTTAATATAGAATATAAAATGTTTTTATCTCACTATTAAAGGCACCAGTGATATTGGCAGATACCTTGCTGCCCTCTAACAAATCTACAACTGGAACTTCCGCAATTTGGTCAAACACCTACATCTATTTTATGCTGTTGTTCTAGGTTCAAGGTATGTAAAGATCCGCCACTTGATGTCATATAGCAAAATATTAGGACATACTGAATAATGTACTGTACACTCAAATCTCAAACAATATTATGTTCTTGTACTTTTTCTCCTCTCACAGTCCGATCAATAGTGTATTATCAAACCACAACTTCACCGAGTCCACCATTCCACATCACGATTGGAGGAAGTGGTTCTCAACACCGCTGAGCTTATAGCAACAACAAGAATGGAGACTGGCACTTCAACTGACCTCCAACCATCCTCCCTACATCGGTTAGACATATTTTATAGGGATTACTTGATTTTCAGGCTATTTCAGTGTATTAGTAGTATGAAAAAGTTTGCTGATTGCTGTTTTTTATTATGGGTTTTTTGAACTGTAGGTCAGACAAAACAAGATATTGTCACTTAACATTTTTTTTGTTGTTTTTATATTTGAAAGACTAAAAAAAATTTTGAAAAAAAGTATGACTTTGTTATTGTACCTCTACATAATCAGGGAGTCTGTCTTTCACAAGGGGAAACTGCTGAAATCTGTTGAGACCACCCAAAACCAAAAATATTGGCCTCATTTTTATGAGCAGCGTAATTGTTTTATAGTCTAAATCCGCATCTTAAATCACAGCAAGCCATTGATTCATTATACCTCAAATTGGAGTTCATGTTTTCTTAGTTCCTTATATTTTTGAAGAACTTCAGCAAAATATTCGTGGATTGAGTTGTTTGTTGTGTCTGCAGTATCTGGAAGACAACAGCAGATCGTCTTGGCAGCGTTGACCGCTCTTGATGGACATCGCGTGAACCTCATTGTCTATTACTACTTCTACCCAACACTATCGAACCACCTCCAGCCACACGCCCCACTTACACCTTACCCCCCTCACCTGCCTTTTAAAACAGACCTACCAACCCAGGCCAAAGCGGTAAGACAAGAACTTGCTTTGATGCATGTTTTTGGCTGCCAATAATCAATGTCCTTACATTAAATATCTTCAGTTTGGTGACCCATTTATTTTATGACGGTGCATGCTCACCACGACCAGGTATATTTCAGTTTGGTCCATATAATTTTAGGTAGGTTTCATTCTGTTTTCCAACTACCACTAATAAAACAATATCATTGACGAGCCACTAACACATGTGAAAGTTGTATCTTTCCCCTTTGCCACACACCTGTTTACCTCGGGCTGTTGATTAACTATATGCATCTTGTTACAATATTATCTTAGTTCTATTGTTGAGTGCATCATGTCGCTGCTATAATTATTATAAATATATTCTGTATACCTGATCAGTGTCTCTCTGTTCAAACGACAGTGTCAGTAGCTACCCACAAGAGTCTGGTCTGTCCGGGGTTTCTCCTTGTTAAAAGAATTTTTTCCTTGCCAATTCGTATTTGAAGGAATTGTTGGGTCTTTGTAAATTATAGTGTGGTCTAGACCTACCTATCTGTAAAGTGTCCTGAGATAACTCTTGTTGTGATTTTGACACTATAATAAAATTGAATTGAATTAATCGAATGGAATTGATTGAATGCTTCACCCCATGATCAAACATAAAAACTGCAAATGCATTAAGTGTCACTAGCTGTGGTATATGGTACATGTTATTCATGCCATACCAGGAAGAATGACAGACAATAGAAGAAGTGTTCAGCTCATTTATGTCTATCAGTTTACTGTATTTCTTAAGTAATACAATAATTAAAAATGGGTTAGGCTTACAAGTTAAAGTCTGCTTCAAAATCTTTCTTAGTATAATCATAATATCCTAATCTATTACAAAACGTTTTTTTTATGTTGACCATTTAAAAAGTTATTTGTTTTGTGTGTTCTTTCTAGTCTGTGGTCGGATGCCTCTTTCTGGAATAGTTCAGCTGAAAATAACTACGCTTTACCAATAGAGGGCGCTGATGTGATCATCCCGCAGGTATGCCTAGAGTACACCTAATGAGAATCAGTTAAAATAAGCAGAAGAAAAGACACTAATGTAGAAATGTTCATTGTATACAGTGTATAATACTTTTGTATTCACTTTAAATCACAGTGGAGTGGCTTGTTTTGGACATCAACACTCCTCCCTCACAAAGCTACGATATTTGGAGTTCTTGAAATCCCCGACTACATAAACAGCTCATCGTCTGGAACGCGCTCGGGCTGCTCCGAATACAGAAGTGTGGTGGTAGACGCCGTCTACATCTCCATCCAGGTCATGTGATCAGTTATCACTCTCCTTTCATGATTATCTTGATTATCACTATAAAAATGCAAAAAATTGTTTTTTAAGTTGTTTTCTTCAAAATGTATTTCAGGAGGGTGTGCCAAAACAGATTTTGTGCTGTTAAAAGTCGTTTATTTCACCTCAGCAACACACAAGGCTCTGTGGAGAAAATTAAATTTCAACAACATCAAACAAAATCAATCAGTAGTGGGCAGTATTCAGAATATTTATGTATAAGGATTATAAGTATTGATGCAGTAATGTGTTTATTGCTTTAATTGTTGCAACTCTTAAAGGTGGAGCTAATTTTAGTCGAAATACACAAATAGAAATAAATGGAAATACTCAATTAAGTACAAGTATCTCAAAATGTCATTACTTGAGTAAAGTACATCACTTTGTTACATCCCCTAAATTTCCACCCAAATCAATAGAATTGCAAGTAAGAGCCTGGTTCAGTACAGTATGTTCAGTGAGTGATGTGTGCGTCTCCTGCTGTTTCAGGGCGGCAGGCTGATTGCAGGATGGGCTGACGAACCGTTCAGAGGTCAGCTGCACATCAAACTGAGAGGGAACCACCGCACGCCTGAATGGCTTCTGCCTAACGGACCAAACCAGGGATCCAAAGTCCTGGGTAAGGAAACTTTTCCTGAGAGCAACAACATTTTCACACTTTATAATTTACTATAGAAAATTAAATATTGTGCATATATATACACTATGTACATGTTTTTACTTCTATTTTAAACTAATCAGGAAAAAATATGTACAGGTTTAGATATACCAATACCATGAAGGCAAAAGGATGTAAAAAAATAAAAAAATAGATATATATACCATAGTACCTACACATATTCCTATATACAGTATATATACATGTCTACACACACACACGTGCGTGTATGTAAAAAAAAAAGTGAAGAACAATTAATTGAGGCAAAGTGGGAGGACGGGGAGGGAGAAAAGAAAAGACCAAATAATAAATAGATACATTAGATAGATTTATAAATCTTTTTTAACACACAATATAACTAGAGTTTCTAAGGAAATATATGTGTACTGCTACTGATTACTTCAAATCTAAAGCTCCTATCCAAAAAACTTAAATAAATCATAAAATAATATTTAAAATTATTTTATTATCAGATAAGTTAGGCATATTTGGTTTTATAATGGCACCTTAATACAGTTACAATTTCAATTATAACTTTGTCAAGTGTGATAATTTAAAAAACTAAAATGCTGTAACTGTTAGCTGTTTGCGCTCATTGTGAATGTACACTTTATCATCTCTAATAATATACATGTAATGTCTTGTCTAACTATGAGAAGGGATATTATTACATAAATAAGAAATTCCACCCAGAAGAATGGTCTGTATGTTGCCATATGTTTTCAGAACTTACTCTGTGTGTATTTTACTGTCCAACAGGTGTGTTTGGTCACTGGAGCTGTACGGACAACCCACACGTTTACCACACCACTGGCTGCCACTGCTGACGCTGATCCAACACTCTGACCTGTCGCAGTCTGTGGACTGTCAGGTCAGCGTTCTTTCTTTTACTATAACTTTGTGTTTGTATTTAAAATGTAAGAGTTTTTAAAGCAACATAATCAAACATTACTTTTATGTGTGTGAGTGCCTCAGTTCTGAAAAAATCTAATAGTGTGACCCTCCAAGCTATTTCAGCCATGTGTTTCCATGTCTGCTTGTGGTTTGTTGTTTGTGTAGGTTGGAGACGAGGTCGTCACCTCCACCACCAGCTACAACCGCGGAGACAGAAAACGTCAATCACCGTCGTGTCAGCAGACGGCCGTATCTGACCCTGAACCACCTTTGACCCACCCCATATTGGTCAGTTCAACATCTCTATAGACACAGCAACTTCCTACAGAGTTGAGAATGATATTCTTAACATTATCCTGACTTCTCTCTCTCTCTCTCCCTCTCTCTCTCATCTCTCTCTCTCTATCTCTCTCTCCTCTCTCTCTCTCTCTCTTCCCTCCCTCTCTCTCTCTCGCTTCAGGTGAGACTCATGCCGTCTCTGGTACACCGTTCTCCTACACTCTGGCAGCTGATGTCGTCTCGTTACCAGAAACATTAAGATCATCGGTCAGTAGTTCCAAATGATCGGAGTCTTCGGCCAACTTTTGGTGGGCACCTACTCCTGGGCCGGAATCATATAAAGGTAGGTAGAGTATATGACTATGTATTTAAACCGGTTTAAGTGGCTGATTTCCACATACAGAAGCGTCTCAGCAGGGCTGTAGTCAAAACCACCTTTGTCGAGTCCAAGACCAGGCTAGTTGAGACTAAGTCAAGACCAAGTCCAAAGAGTTTGAGTCCAAGACAAAAAGTTTCAAGCTGAGTCAAGACGAGAGTCCAAGAACAAAAAAAAAGTCTTGTTCCTGGTGATTTCTATAATCAAATTTGATTTGGCAAAATTGGCGAACACCTTTGTTTGTTACAGTAATGCAGATGCAGGGCGGGCAAATTTAATCTAGTGGTGTTGGTTACCAGGTGGCCAGTGTTCACTTTCCTCCAATATTATTATAACTAATAAAGACACCTGGACCAGCGAGTCCTAGACAATCCGGCCATAGAAACCCTTCTTGATCGTGATCAGTCGCATTGAGTACTAGCCGTTTAGATTGACTAACACTTGATTTTATTCATTGTTTATATAAAAATGTATGTAGTAGCCATAATCATCAGCTATGTTCTTAAAGATTGTAGTGTCTCCCAAATTAAGATTGAATCATTTATTATTTAAATGTTTTACTATTCCTTATTGTTCTTATTACTCCACAATATGAGTCCATAGATGTACTTCATACTCAGCCTTGGTGAGGGTTTGCCCTCAGTCTATTTAACACATTAAGCATGTTTAATGTTTTATGGCTAAAGGCAAGGCTCAGATCAGGAATGTGAGTTCTTCCGCTCTGGTCAGAAGGCTGGACCGACTACACAGACCCTCGTTACTCTGTGGCTTTCCTCAACCTTGGGAGTACAGCAACATGCACCACACACACACCACACACACACACACCACACACACACACACACCACTTAATTGTATGAATGAGAATTATGATTCTCAAAAAGTATGGATTTTTAAGTTTTATACTATTTTTAAATAAAGACTACTTACTTCAGAAAAGTAAGAGTAAAAGTTTTACAATGTTTCCTCCAGTTTATTGCAATCCTTGTGCCCACCAGGCCCGAGTTGCCCCCCACCAGACCTAAGCCACTGATATTTTTTGTACTGTATTTTTAATAAGTAATATGACGTTTTTTTAAACTACCAGTTACAGCCTTCATCAAATAAGAACTTTTCAGGGGGAAACTCTGTTTTGTATCAGTAAATGAAGTAAGTTATCAGTATGACAATGAGGATCAAAAAAAATGTACAGAAAGAATGACCCAAACTAATATTTGTTCTACATCATGTAACTGGATCACGAGCTCGAAAGTCTTTATATATTATCTACAACAGAAGCAGAGTTCACATGACCACTCTGTGCTGTTTACCTAATGAGGAGAGATCGTGTTAAATTTGTAAAATGCAAAATGATATGTGTTTTTTTTGTTGAAAGGTTTCAGGAAACTGATACGTACATTCGGGTTGTGCTTTCCATGACGGCTTTGCTCCAGCCATCGAGTCTTTGGACAGACAAACTGAACGTTGACGCTAACGTTGTCTACCGCACTGTGGGAGAGGTAAACACTGAACTCTCAAAAATGATTAACCATCCTCTTCATTTACACATGGGCCATATCCCCAGCACTGAACAGGAACTCTTTAAGTATAAATCCATTCCCTGTCCAGGTTTCAGAATTTGGGGCACAACAATAAAACTGAGGAGGACCTGGTCATGATGACCGAATACAGAGACATCCTACACACAATGGAAACGCTGCCATTGAGGTCCTCCTCTCAAAATACAATAAAACCACTTATTTATTACAACCTGTTGCTGCATTTATGTCTGTACTGTTTTTTTCAGGTCAATGAGGGGATAAACGTTGTGCTGCAGCATAACATTGTGGCAGGTTACGAGAGATCGCTTATCGTATCGATGGTGAACCATGTCCGGTGACAGAAATGATTTACCAAGTGATAGTGGACTTTCTGGCTGCCTGATATTTTTTGAGGTTTCAATCATGTCAGGTTAATTAAATGTGATGAATTTGCTGTCTTTTTTGAAGAAAGTATCTCATATTAAGATAATATAACAAATAACAATTTATTGCGACAATAAAATCTAGCCTCGCTCATCCCTCACCCAAATTATTGTTGCAGCTCATGTCAATATTCTCACCTGTCTACTTCAAAGATCTAGAAAGTAATTCAGTGCCTAAAGTCTAGCAGTTGTTCTGACTATAGAAAATATCTTTCAAATCACAATAAACTGTATATGATAAATAATAATAAATAAATCAGGATTCAAACGAATCATACACAGAAACAGCTCTCATAAAAACACTGACCACAGAAAATTTCAGCTTTAGTTCTACTTTATCTCACTGCTGCTTTTGATTGGTTGACCATGATATTTTATATAAAGGCTCCACGTCTCTGTTGGCTTAACGGCCCTGTTTTTAATTGGTTTTCATCAACTGAAGGAAAGAAGTTTTCATGTTTCAATAGGTAGTTTTAAATCTACAGAAAGAAAATCTTTTCTGGGGTAACCAAGGGTCGTCCTTAGCCATTACTCAGTCACATGCTCCCGCTTGGTAAATCATTAAGAAACACACATATATCCTACCATCATATGCCAGTAAAAACAGTTACTTAATTTCCTCCATGATCTCAGTTCTATTAACAACTAGTACCGCACATTAACAAAATGAATTGCTGAATGTCCAAAAACCTGTTCCAGCTAAATACAGACAAGACTGAGATTCTCGGGGTTGGTCCTAAAAATGATAGACAAAAGATTTTCTACACCTGGATGCCCTCTTTCTAAATAAAGTGAACAAGTCAAAACTTTGGCATTCATTTTTTACTGATCTCAATTTTGAAAATCACATCACCAATATCACCAAACAGCATTTTATCACTTTAGACATATAAAACTAAAGTCTTTAGCACTTAGGTTAAGCTCCTCAGTACCATCTCTTGACTTACTCACTGATCACACCCCATCAGGCCTCTCAGGTCATTAACAGAGACCTTCAGCTTTACCTGAAATTAGATTCAGTCTGGTGAGGGGACCTTCGGTTACTGTGACCTGCTCTTTGAACAAACCTTTCGCCTGATACCTGTGATCCAGCACAACCGTGTCCTCATTCAAAAGCAAACTCAAAACCTTTTTATTGTCTCAGGATTTTGACTAATAACTGTGTGTGTCCGGGTCTGGGTCTGGGTCTGTGTGTGGTTGCCATTGTATGTTCTATTTGTTTTGTTATTGTCTAGTTGTGTTTCTTATTTCTAGTAATGCTTTGTTTTAATTTGTATGCGTTTTTTTATGTATCACATTTGGGTTTACAAATAATGAAAGGTGCTATTAAATAGAATTGACATATTTCATAGTCTTGAGTGCCAGACTGAAAAAGATGGCGAACAGAAGCGTCCTCAGATTATTTTCCTCTGTGACCTCTGCGTTATCTGAACAACAATGAGAAGTGGATTCACAATGAGCTCACGGCGGTCTGTTCGAGTCTATCTGAACAAGATGGTTTGCCGGGCTGCAGCCTCATTCAGGGCTTCTTCGTCTGGAGGAGCTTTGACTACGGCATCTACTTCCAGGTCTCAATACGGAACTTCTTCTTTTACAGACGCTTCATTTTGGGCTTCATTCATCCACAAACAATGTTCTGATACAAAAAACTGCATCACAGTGCCTAGTTGGGCCTTTTAATTTGAGGTCCAATGATGTTAAGCGTCAGGAAAAGTAAATAAAAAGTGGGTATTTCTCATACACACTAGAGACCAGATAACAGAGTAAGATGAGCACCTGCTGTATTTTAGACTGTAAAGGACTTTAAGCTTTTAATTTACCATTCTTTTCTTCAAATTTCTATAAGAGATCATTTGTTTTCACGTTACGCCATACTTGCAAGTCATTTATTAGCATTCAAAGCCTTGATAAATGTATCTGCGGTTTGTGTCATTGCCACCATTTGCAATCTGTGTTCGCAAATTACTTTTGTTAACGGCACCTGAACTCTTTATGTTACTATATCTGAAACTCTGGTCTTAATATCACTGGGTTTTAGTCACTTAACCAGGAAATATTTATAACAGCTGAGTTTTGGATACTGAAATAAACCAAGAGCAGCAGGATTAAGATAACCTTGATTATTCACAAGAATGACACAAGATCATCATCTGTTCTTCCCCTCCTTCACAGACCATGGATGTTATTGTTTCCAACGTGACCCTGGTGGACAACGGTATGGGATCATGCCTCTCATCTTCGCTCCTCCTTCTCTCTCCCACGCGTACGCAGATAAACTGCACATTTCAGGTGAAAGGGTTTATTTAGTTTCCACTTCCTCTCATATTGGTCACATATAATTTAGTGACTAGTTAGTTTCAGTTACATTTATACTGATTTCATATTCCTCGTTCTCATCTTTTCCCGAATCCTTGATTGTTGCAGCAGCCCAAGCTTCAACTGTTCAGCCACTTGTCCAGCAGTGACTTTAATATGGTCACCAGCAGCAGCCATCGAGCCCAAGGCCTCTCAAGGTACAGTACAAACTGTGCTGCTAAAACAGCATGGCTGCTTTCATTTGGATACCGTCCATTCTTAGACTGAGAGAAAGGCTTGGAATGTTTTGGGATTTTCCTTAATTTCTCACTTTTTTTCTCACTGACCCTGTTTTCACTCTGTACAGGCAGATCTGGAATCTGTTGGCCGACTTTTGGATCTGCACACACATGCTCCAACAACCCCCATCAGTGAACACAACTACACACGATAAAAGGACTGATGAAAGTCCAGTGTCTAAGCTGTGGTGTAGTAGTATATATTGATGGAGATGTTTGCCATCTTCACAGTTAACATATTCCTTATTCCTCTTTCTTTTGCTTGTTCAACACGACATTCGTCCTTTTCCAAGACGTCTGCTCTGAGAGACTACTTTGTGTCATCACCAACCCGATCAACGAGGACCTGCAGCACCCTGTGCACGTTTCAGGCTAACGATATCGACAGCACAGAGCAGGCCAGGTCTTCGTCCACAGGGCGATGTAGGTAAATCAACAGATACCAGCTTGCAAAATCTGCAATTCAATTTCTGTATACAAGATACAGTAAAAAATCTTTTTTTTAAATTGGAGACACACCTGAATACTGCAATGAAAACAGTGGTATAGTTTTTAAAGGAACATGGAAATATTATTTGATTTTAGTGTTAAAGAATAATCTAAAATGTCTTCCAAGTTGTAAAAATCAAATTCTAATTTTGAGATCTCGTGTTCTTTGAACTTGGCAACTGATCAAAGCCAATCTATTCATTGTTGCTGCTTAAGTGTACTGTAGGATTTAAACTGACAGTACAAGTGTATTTTTACCTCTACAAATATTTTTGAAATTAAACAACCACTTTACCACTTATATTACAACTTTGGTTGGTGAAATAAAGTTGATAACTTGATGTTTTTTGTACTTAGTAAAGTGAACCCATCTGACTGTGTGGACATGGACTGTGATGCAAAAAGAAGACCTTTGTTAAGGACTTGGAACGTTCATTCCTGGTGCAGTGGGAGCTGTGGTGCCTCAGTCTGAGTATAGTGGGGGGTGATCCCAGAGAGGGCTGGGCGACTACCGCATCCCAAAAGTCATGCTCACTTACCTCAACGGGTCGCATCCCTGTGAACCAATCGCTCCACACAAGAGGCGTGATCAATGGAGGAAAAAAGATTAATGCAAATAAAAAACAAAGTTCAAATTATTATTAGTTTATTGGTTTTATGCTAGTGTTTGAAACCATACATAGTCAAACATTGTATTGTTAAGATAAGAGAGAAATAGAAGAAGAATCATTAAACATTTACTGTCCTGTGTTACTACCCTCTGCTGACAGGTATATCAGAAATCATGAATAATAAACTAATTTTCCTAAATGCTTGGTTGCTTTTTTCCTTAGGTGTGATCAGGACAGACGCACGTACATGAGTTCCTGGCAGAGCTACAAGTGTTTCGGGCGTGACTACACATGCTGGCGATTGAGAGTCTGGACTCTGACACAGAGACCAGCGTCTGTCCCCGTCGCTGTGCTCGGAGACGGCTTTTTGGATCTGATCAACGGTGAGTTGTCCTGTAGTTCTGATTCTCTGTATATGATTAAAACCGGGGAAAAAAAATTGAAAATCAGTTTGAAGAAGAAAACAGAAAGTGTTTATTCAGTTGTCTTTGCATCCGGGTCCTCAGATCACGGTTGGTTGTTCAGGCTACACCTGCCGGAAGAGAGTGTCTCTCTTCCACAGCATCGTGGCCATCGGTCGCTCCTTCGAGGTCTTCTTCACCAGCACTACCCTCAGAAACTTCGCCTCATGATGCTTAACGCTGATCCATCTGAGGTCTGCAGAACCGTCACAACATTACCGCTTCACTTTTAGATTTTCAGTCAAGTACAATAACTTTTCAGTTGTAGAGTTCTTTAAATGAAACACTTTTTAACTATAATACTTTTGTTTTTTGATATTGCAGAGCATCATGGTGTCAGTCTTCTACTCCAGCCGCAGCGTTTGGATGTGTACGTTGACACCAAGCTGGTTGTCCCAACTAACTTCAATGGAACCCGACAACCCGGACTACACCCTAAGAAGCCCATTTATGCAGGTACTAATGCTTTCCACAGGCAGGTTAGGCCTTTGAAATCTATTTGACACAATCTTACTATGGCGTTAGGTTTAAGCTGTAGGTGTAATCAATTTTGGAGAAGCAGTAACATGTACACATTTTGGTCATGTGTCTTTACATTTAATTGATGATCAATGATAAAAAAATGTGGTTAAAAACTGAACAGAACATTGCACCCCCAGTTTCTTCTCTTGCTTACTTTCCTCACATCTTAGTCTGTCCCACCTAAGAAACATGGAAGAAACGTGGAAATCACAGAGGAGAGAGGAAACAAGGAAGTGGGTTTTTAAAGGGATGAGACATCCTTTCCTCTGAAGCGTCACATGAATGTGTCAGCTGAATGGGAGCAGTTAGCAACAACTTTCAGCTGCACAGCTTCTGGGAAGGCTTCTCTCGTTTATCCTTGCTCATAGCTCCTTGGTGATCTCTCCTCAATGCTCGCTCCTCAGGGCAGGAATTAGAGCTTTGAGATGGCCTTCACTTACTCACACTTCACACTTACTCTCCTCAATTCCTCTCCTCCCATCTTAGTCCCACACACAGGAGATTTGATTAGAGGATGCTCTGAATTCAATTCACAATGTAGTATAATGTGATAAGAATGTACGGATGTTGTACATTTGTATTTGTTTAACACATATACATAGAATATTTATATAAAATAGGCTACATATAGAGAAGGCTATAGCCTATTAATAGCCTTGTAGGCTATATTAGTGTATCTACAAAAGTTTGTTTGAAAAAAGCACTATACAAATAGGCTATGTATTTATGCATGGACAAACTCTCATCCAAATCTGCTGAAGTTGGAATTGAACCTGCGGCAAGGACTAAGCCTTTGTACTCTCAACCAGGCGTGCTATCTAGGTGCACCTATCTTTATCTTTCTGTTATCCCTTCAGATCAATACGTCCCCCAATTGAACGCCACTGTGGGAACCAACTACTTCGACCGGGACTACAAGATGATAAAGGTCGTACTAAGAGGCACTAAGCCGGTGGAGATCCGAACTTCCCCGCTTCTCTTCATCTCCTTTGAGCTGCCCGCCATGACTGAGGATCAGTTCTTTGGCAAAACTGATCCAGAACCTTGCTGCTTTTCTCACATTCCCCCAATATGATCCGAATCACTAACACATTCGGGGGATGGAGGCGCACGGCGCAGGAGGAGATCTACGGGCCAACGGTGGAGGTGGAATCAGAAACCTCCAGTCCAGCAAACCACCACACACCAACAGTGAGGAGAACAACAATTTCTGAGCTTATATTGTATTACAGACTGTTTTTATGTCTAATCAGTAAACATTGGCCCATAATCCAGATTCTTGTACATTTACGTGTTCCCTTTGTCATCTCAGGAGGAGGACTTTTACGTTGTTGAAGAGCATCGCTGATGATCTGGGTCAGGCAGCACTTTCCGGAACACCTCAGTCAGTCCATCGGCTTCAACGTCTCTTCCATGGGCGTCACCGGCCTCCTCCCCCATCATCTGACCCCAGCTGGAATCAGGTGAACGTCAAGACATAATCTTAACATCTGCTGAGTAAAAACTACACTAAAAAACAATTCTGTCAGGTTTACACAATGCTGGTTCTTGTTTCTGCTTTTAATATTTAGGAGGCCAAGCAGAAGTGACGAGGGGAGCCTCCAGTGACTCGTGCCAGGGTGAACAATCTGCTGCTGATAGAGGAGCCGATAGCCGGAGTTTGTGGGTCCTCTATACCCTCACTGCGGCTTGGAGTAGAAGACTGACACCATGATGCTCTGCATATATCAAAAAACAAAAGGTATTATAGTTAAAAAGTGTTTCATTTAAAGAACTCTACAACTGAAAAAGTTATTGTACTTGACTTGAAAATCTAAAAAGTGAAGCTGTTAATGTTGTTGACCGGTTCTGCTTATTCGGGTACAGCGGACGCCTTTTTTTTTTTTTCTTTTTTTCTGTGTGTACTACAACCCCCTCTTTCTCCTCCTCCTCCTCCTCATCCTCCTCTCCTCTTCCTTTAAGATCTTCTGCACACATTAAAAATGATGTCAAGTGCACACGCTACATGCTCTATCTCAGAAAATCGAGCAGGGTGATCCGCCCTATGAGAGAGTTCATGATAGAGGATATTGCAAACATCTGCATGTTCTGGCGTTCTCCTCATTTCGATCCTTGTGACAGTAAAGGCTGTGGAGAGGAGCAGAGGGGAACACCGCTAAAAAGTACTGTAAATGTTCTGTTGCCAAAAGACCTGACTGATGGGGTTTCTGGGAGCACACACACACACACACACACACACACACAACACACACACACACACACACACACACACACCTATGTTTTTTTCTTCTCACTTCTTTCTCTCAAATTAAATTTCAAATGTTCACCATGGGTATCAATAAAGGTTATTTTATTCATCAACCTTGTGTGCAACAATACAGATAACAATGGCATAACTGGCTAGAGAACCCTAACCACTGTGAAATAACAGTTTTGGATTGTTGCTGGAACACTGTAACTCATTAAGACTTTGTGTTTACAGTCTATGGGTGAGGGATGTTTTGTAGATGCATATGGAAAGGTTTGTTAGGCAGGTGTGGTCCACCACTTTGGTCCAAACTAAAATATCTCAAAGCTATTATATGGATTGGCATTAAATTTTGCCCACACAATCATGTCCCCAGAGGATGAATTTCATGACTTTGATAATCCATTACATTTCCTTTAGGGCCATCATCAGGGTCAGAATTTCACTTTGTCCAAACCTTGTTTATGACCAAATACCTGCAAAAACTGATTATCCCGTCAGCATCAGCTGTTACTTTTGTGCAATAGCAAAAGGTAGTATTGCCATGTTGAACATGTTGTCACTCTGATGTTCAGCATTGTATCTTAACGCACACACACGCGCACGCACGCACGCACCAAAGACAAACACGTACACACACACACACACACACACACACACACACACACAAACACACACACACCCACACCACACACACAACCACACACACACACCACCCACACACACACACACCTCTACGTGCTCTTTCCCTCAAGTGCACAAGAGAGGAGGAGTGGTATCAGGATGTTTCCAATCTCTATAAAACTTTATCATTTGAGGTGTTGTGATAATTTCTGTCTTTAAGATGATGAAAAAATGTGGATCTGCCCCGGCCGCCCCTCAAAACCTTCACCGAGGCCACAATCTGTAAGAGACCAGAGAGATCAAGAATGAGAACTAAACCGAAGATCTGTTCAGGTGTAGAAACCAACAGTTGTATCCAGAGTAATGTGTTCAGATGAGATATATGTAGAGGGAACGGTTACAGCGTGAGAAAAGGACAGATATGAGGCTTCAGATGGGGAAGAGTGTTGATTTACGTTTTTAGATGGCTAAACCACAGTGGGCACAACTGAGTCACAGTGCAAAACTCCTAACTCAACTACAGTCTGCACAGCAGCAGTTCGTGTGGACCAAACTCTAGTTCATTTTTCTGACAGTAAATAATATACATCGTACATTGGAGAGAAACAGGTGAAAGAGCAAAGATACAATGTGTCCAGGTCAATGAGGTTATATACACGCAATGAAAATAATGTGAAACACCATATCTTTACAATAATAAAACTGCGTCTTAATGTTTTTCAAAAAAAGTAATGGAGGGAAAACAATGAAAACACCACCTTATTAGTATTATGAGAAGATGCAGAGTCCAATGTGATGAGAGTTGGCAGGATCACAACCAATTCTGTGTACTCTAATGCACTTTAGTTTTTTGTCCAGTTAATTTCATAAAAGCTAGAGGAAAAAATACCACGTAAAGTTGGTGTATTGTAAATCTACATCTTTTCTTTAAAGAAACTTGAGTAGGTAAAGTCACTTGTAATTGTTGAAATGTAAAGATGAGAACGTTTGTAAGTTCTGCACTGGTGTTTGATGCCTAGTGTTTTTACTCTCACCGTGTTCTGACGTGACGTGTGTGTGTGTGTGTGTGTGTGTGTGTGTGTGTGTGTGTGTGTGTGTGTGTGTGTTATCTAGATGAGGATTGTATAGTGTTTGGCTGCACTGAGCCTGTTAGAGACGTGGGTGGGAGTTGGTTGCAGGGAATGAGTTTTGTGATGTGAACTGTTCAGCTCAGGTGACTGTGGTTAGTCAGACTGCAGTCAGAGTTTGCCACTAGCTCCAGTTGTGACCACTGTCATTTAGCAATCGTAAAAAACTGCATGTGAAATCAAATTCCTTTTTGAACTTAAAGAGCAAAGAGGTGCAGGTATTACTGGCCAACCACTTAAACAAAACAATTAAAAGGCAACATTTTGACCATAGGGTCTCCTAAGGAAATGAGCCAACCTGAAAAATCAATTGCTGGAGTGATTTTATTATCATTTGTTTTTTTGCATTACAACATGACCTCCACTTATCAAAAAATATGAATATTTGCAAAAAAGGCTGTAGGAATAAAACTAAAACGCATGAGAAAACATTGCAGGGCTTCAAAGCATCACACAATTCTGAACGCCATTGACAAGAAACCCAATCAAGTTGAGTGTTAGATCTCTGCTTAGGTATTCCATATTCTAACATGAAATGTTGGTGTTTGTGTCAGTTTTCCGGCCTCCATAATTAGTTACTTCACACTCAGTTCAGGAAAGGACGAGAAGTGAACAGCCCCATGGCTTTAAACTGAAGATACATTTAACAAAACAGAAAATTACCATCATTGGTGGCATCACAGGGATGAGTGAGAATGTCGTGTTGTGTGGCGATAAACTCTAAAAACCACACCAACACAAAGGAGAGGACTAATTGACTACTGCTGTATAATATTTAGGAGCATTACAGGTTTCAGTCATCCTGTTGATGGGAGGGAGGAGATGGGGGCGTTGTAATTTCTACTGATGGAAGCGAAAATGGCACCAGTCAATCCCAACTGCACACTACAAACTAACGTTGTTGTCAGTTTGTTGTGAGTTGAAAAAATACTGTAACTACACATGACCAATGTGCAAGGGTGAAAATCACTTGATTGTTTTTTTTAAGTGTGGATTTGTCCCAAATGATTTGCATGCAAAGACAGACTGAGAAAGTCCTCCAGCCAGCACAGATTGTAAGCAGCAGTGCAACCAGCTGCAGGGACATTGGAAAACACTTGCATATGTGTAGGTACAATTTTTCAAAATGGCGTCACAGTTCATTGACGTCCAATTGTCCTCTTTATCTTTTTATTCCTGAAAACATGTTTTTTGGGGGGGAATTTGTACATAATGTGAGGGACCAGTGAGTCACTTATGTGCTTACATAACACACCACACCAAAAAGACACACACCAAAAACTGAGAGGGCTTCTGTTGTTCGAGTGACATTCAAGAATACACTGTGTCAGCAGCAGTGACCCACGGACGAGTCACCTTTTGCATTCTCACGAACTGTGTAATCCTCTTCTGTTCGGAGTCTGCATCAGTCAGCACCCGGCAGAATGGCACTAAACGCTCTTATAATTTCAATCATCGTCTGGAGAAATGTTCCAGAAAATGAAAGCGCTAAAGACCAGCTCTGTGGAATTAGCCCCATTTCATTTATTGGGGGCAAAAACAAAGCAAACAAAACAAATTATTTCTTGCTGAAATAAACAAATGGCCCTTTGTGGTCTTAAAATAGTTTTATTTTTTATTTTTATTGTTACTTTCTGAAACTCAACACAAAATTTGACAGATGAATTCAGACTTTAAATCATCAGACTACTTTAATTAATCAGAAAAAATCCAACAATTTGTCCAACCTTTTTATAAAATAACATAACACCTCTCTGCTCAACAGCAACAAAACTACATTCTTCTAAACAATCATAAAGGTGAGTCCACCGTCATGCAGGTATGATTTATATGACTGTTGTATTAGACTTTATTCAATTTAGCTTGGTGTACCAAGCTAAAATTGGTGTAGGTATAGATTTTTAGGGGGGAAGCAGGGGGACCGTCCCCCTTATTATTTGGACCACGTGCATTTGCGGCCCCTGAAATGTAGCAGAGGACATTTATAAAGTAAGATTTTATTTATTAATTATTATTCATTACAGGACAGTGCATATAATGATGTTCTGTCACTATGCCAGAGTTTTTTCATCTGTAGTCCACGACAGATGGTAAAAAGTCACCCTGAAAGAAGTAAATTACAGATTTACACAACAATATGACCAATTTCAATATATTGATAAAAGTACTGTTGAGCTAAAATGTACAACTAGACACAGATCTGACCAACAATCCGACAAAAGACAGAAACAGGCACGCGGCACGCGCACACACACACCACACACACACACGCCCACACGCACACAAACCACCAAACACACACACCACACCACACACACCAACACACACCACACAAACAACACACACACACACACACACAGAAGGCAAGAAGCCAGCAGGGGGGCAGCAAGATCAGGTCTAAAAGTTAATGATATTAGACCACTCGTTGTCAAGAGCCACATTTTTAACATCTGAATGTACTATATGTATTTCATCTTTCTGATGGTTATGGGGGTGAGGGTTACACTCATTAGCAGCTTGAACAGAAAAAGCAGTTTTGGCCAAATTCACTTTTTTTCTAAATGGGATGATGAGACGATGATGCACTATCCAAGTTGAAGCAGGAGTACCATTGTTTCCACCACATGAAATATTAAAGAAAAGGCGACAACTTGGTGCATAAGAAATCACCAGAATGCAGTGCCTGATGCTCAAAAACCATGAAAAGAAACCTGCATCCCTTGGGGGGCACCTAATAAACTGGCTAGTAAGTGTATTATTCAATTTTATTGTCCCTAGTACAAATTTCAAAGGATCCCTGCAAAGACAGTCAGTACTCAAAACATTTACCCTAAACCAGCCACAACATCACGATGTTTGTGATGGATACCTTTTTCTGTGCTTGAAACAGCATTTGAAGGACTATATTTCAACATGTATTTCGGGCCTGCTTCACATCGATATGGTCATTTTATGCTGTGTGATGATGATTACGTATAAGCCTATTATTTTGTTTTAATCACATTTAGCCAAGTTTGAACCTAGACATAAAAACAGCCTACTGGAATCAGAGACGGCGAACCTGAAAAGAGCAAAACAAAAGCAAAGACAACACAATAAACGTCACTAAATTTTAATCAACAATCAGAAGGTAAAAGTCACTTTCCCACGTGTGTCAGTAGAGGGCTTTTGAGCCTGCTGCCATCGGGACTCCACGAGAGGATTTCCACTTCGAAGCCTCGGACAGGCTGCATTTAGACAGAGCAAACACAGAGGTCCAGATGACCACACATCAGTTTTGCCTGCGACTAAAAGCGAACAAAGGAGACGCTGGTTGGAATTATATCAAGTAAATAGTTCACGGGAAAGTTTCTTCCTTTTGCTGTGGCGTCCGAGATTTTCTTGGACAAACATCACATGTTGTCAACTATCTTGCTCCAATCTCGGTCACTGTGCTCATCTATCCCGTCTTAGCTCCTGTTCCTCTTGACTGCCTCTGGACATGGTGAAACATATAAAATCACGAAAAAAACTCAGAACCCCCCCTCCTCCCCCTCAGAACAACTGTGATTTCTGAACTCGATTACACTCGGCTTTGTTACCCCTGCAAATATTTTTCCCATCTCTACAGCAAATCGCACAGTGAGAAACGCAGAGAAACGGCCTCCACACGCCATTATAAGGCAGTACATTCCAGTCTTTTGTCCTCGCTGGCAGTTCAGACAGCTGCTTCAAACTGCCCTCCCCTTTTTTATATCTCCCTTGTTGTTTGGGGAATGACAGCGAGGCCCTCGGAGAGCATCACACACATTCCTTCCCCTCACCCTCCCCTCCCCCTCTTGATTGCCGCCCTTTTTACGGGGACGTGTACGGTTTAATGTCCATAGTGTGCACATAGACAATGCCCCACTTGACCTTGACCCCAGTGAGGAAAAAGGCATGCTTAATCTGATGTTGAGATCCTCCACTGCATTGTTGTGTGCTCTAGACTAAATGGGGGGTGTGGGGTGGGGGGGGGGGGGGGGGGGGGGGGGGGGCACAGTCCCGCATATGCACACCAATTTTTGTCACACAGAGAAACACAGCCCACCCAGGGAGATGAAGCACTTTCCAATTGTCTGTTGACCGTGTCTTCAACCGCAAACTGTCACTCACCCTGCCGTCCCTTTAACACCAGAGAGGAAACCTAATGAGGCTATAAGCTCCTGCCGCTCGGATAATGGAGCAATAGCAAGGTTAGGTGTACCTTTAACAAAACAAGGTCAACAACAGCTTACAATTTCAGACTGTTAGATGTATGGCAAATACTTTCCACCTCTTATAGGATTAGTTATCATTTTGGGATTTTTCATTTTCATTTTCATTTGCTTTGTTCACCTTTCTAGCGAGAGTTAGACAAGAGA
This sequence comes from Etheostoma spectabile, assembly GCF_008692095.1. Classification (NCBI taxonomy): domain Eukaryota; kingdom Metazoa; phylum Chordata; class Actinopteri; order Perciformes; family Percidae; genus Etheostoma; species Etheostoma spectabile. The sequence goes on along the minus strand of NC_045746.1, from coordinate 18,693,807 downwards.
TCAATACAACTCTCTGTGTCTGTACGGTCGTATGTCAATAGGTTATTAGTTTAGCATAAAGACTGAAAACAGGGGGGGGAAACGCTAGCCTGGTGCTGTCCAATGTTAGCAAAATGACCAAACCAGAACCTATTAAGATAGATTTTATTTTTTTTTTACACTTCTTAGTAGGTGGATTTTGTCCGATGTGGACCAAGCCAGGCTAGTTTCGTTTGTTACAGTCTTGGTACTAAGCTAACTGGCTACTGGATGTAGCTTCACATTGAACAGATAGAGAGAGACTGATGCAGAGTCTATTGGAAATTTCTTTTTTTGCTATGCTGAAAGCCAATTTTGAGCATGACAATTAAAAATAAAGGTGATGAGCACTGAGATTATTTAAGTTGCGGTCCACAAAGACTCTGACTAATGGAACCTTAAGAAGTTGTTAATGACTTGATTAATAAAGAATGTCTGCAATTCACAGAACAAAGCACCACACTAATACTAGTATTGCAGTAATAAAACTGAGGTGAAATGACCCCAAAAAAGTACAAGTCTTAGTAAAGTTAACACTTTACAACAAGATTTTAAGTTCAAGACCATTTAATTTGCCTGTTACCTATACATCTTACAGTTATACAGTTTTTAAGAATTCATATGGTAAAAATTTTACTGTGTAAAAAACACTATCAATTAATGTCTGTTGTATAAGGTTAAGCGAGAGAGCAAAGAGATGAATTATCCATTATCTTAAGGACAGTCAGTATATATATTATTCAGATTCCAGTAAATAATGCAAAACAAATATAAGAGGCTAAAAGTGCTTTAATATTTGTTAAAACAACAGTATAGCCTAAAAAAAGAAAAAAAGTTTCGTGTTCGAACACCAGAAGTGTGACTCATGTCATCCGGAAGTTGTAACAGAACAAAGCGGACAATAAAAAATGAAATAACGTATTTATAGAACATAATTATTATTTCCAAATATTTACACATGGTACCTTTGAAACATCAGTGCATCCAGACAAAATTACTTATCTCCTCAACGAAAAAGAAAATGGTGAAACCCTGTGCTGGCTTTTTGTGGAAATGTACACCAGGTGGGTCAATGTGAAAAAAATAAAAGGACTTCACATTCTCTCCAGCACTCGAGGACGTTCCCTGAGTCGTGTAGGCCAGTCAAGTGCTGAAAATCGGCATTTTTTATTTATCATGGCAGAGAAGTCCTCAAGACATCCATTCTGGGGGAAAAATGTTTCCTGAGTTTTTATTTAGTTTAGTAGTAGTAACAGGCACCAATATATAATAAATGTCTTAAATTAATAATTAAAAAAAAAGGTTTGACTATTTTGATCATTAGAACCTGTGAATAACTTGGACATAAGTTATAAGAATGATTACATAAGACACTATGGGTTTGGAGGACTTGTTGATTAACTGTTGGACTGCCAGACTGCTTTGACGATAGGATAGGATTAATACAGTGTGTTTAGTGTGATTCAACATCACATATATAAATGTTCATATTCAAGTAACCTGTGATAAGACTAACAGTACTCCAAGTGAACATAGTGCTTGGGTCCCATGGGCCAAACAGTGGTGAGGTAAAATGGATAAAATCGTTTATTTTTTGCACTGACAGAATTCTTTCAGAGATCACAATTATGTTACTGAAATGGGGGAATTGAATGTGACTTCACTCTCAAGGAGTGGTTCAAGAGTTTGGAAAGGATTTGCCTTCTTTTGAGAGTTGGATGAGAAGATCGAACCACATCTTTGTGGAAAGTGGTATCAATCTTCTCATCAACTCTCCGCAAGAAAGCAAAGAAACGTATGTTGACCATTTCTAAATTTTTTCTTGATTCGAAGTGTATATTATCATATCCAGAGATATGCAGGCGCTGTAGTGGGAAGTGGGCAGAACATACGAAAAAAAACAAGAAAACAAATGTTTGAGGTATTAAACATGACCTGTTGGGTGTATGGTTCGCAAAAGGCTCACTAAATGTTTTATTTGCCAAACAAATCAAGAAAGTTTTAACTTCAGGTGCCGCCTCGCCACACACCGACTGTGATGCTGTTGAGTCCCACTAACCAGAGGCTGACCAACATATGGCAGATCTACTACCTACAGCCACAAGATCAACACCATGTCCTCGTACTGTTTGTAGACAACATTGTTTCCTGAGTCGATGTAGATAGAGGATGCTGATGGGGCTGAGTTTGGACGGAGCACAGCAGCTGGGCGGATGTTGCTGGGGTTCATTGAATTCTCAGAGTCTGGATATGGCGTGGTTGGTAGGCTCAGGTGGGAGCGCAGGGGGAAGTCACACACCCCCTCGCAGTGGTAGCTTCATAATCTAGCGGGGCGATGAACAGTCGTCCCAGCCCAGGTCTCTTAAATTGACGTTGCAGCGGTTCTTGCTGCAACTGGATTTGGACTTCTTGCCGTGTCTCTTCCCGTGGCGGGTTTTGGACGCAGCCGTCCTCCTTCTGCTGTGTTTGGCGCCATGGCCTCTCTCTTGGCCTTCCTCTCCAGACCCAGCAACGCCTCCCCTCTCCTCACTGAAGAGGGTCTGCATCTCTTAGACTTGGTGAACACACCTAAGTGGCTTTCTTCTGCTTAGGCCTGCCGTGCCTGTGAAGCCCAAGAAGCTGAGGTCCCAGCTCCCTCTCGGGGTTGTCCAGCATGGCCCTGAGCTCCAGGCAGAAGTGCTTCCCCTGGCTCAGGTGCTGCTGCTCTTTGAATATTTCCCACAAGTCCACACACTCCCACTTTGGCCTTTGGAATCTGAAGTCCAATGTTTTGGAGTCAGCAGCTGCCGGCGTGGCAGGAGAGGAGCTGGATGTCGATGGCTCTGTTTCCGATATCCTGAAATCCCAGACACTTTGGTGTATATCCTGAGCTCGGTCCCCGCACCTCCGCCTTTTTGGAAGAGCGTTGAGACGTCGAACAGATACTGCTGTCTCCTCAGAGGGGAGAGTGGGAGGTCATCTGTGGAAAGCATTTAAACAGCAGGGTCAAAGCATTCATGGGGATGATGTGCATACCAGAGAGGATGTGGATATCTAACAGGCAAAATACCATTATGTCTGCTGAATTAATATGGGAGAGAAAGTATGAATCATGCAAGCAATCCTACCTGCATGCACAACATAACTCTCTTTCCTCCGCGCGCAGACGCTTGCACGCGCACGTTCACGACACACACACACACACACCCACACACACACCACACACACACACACCACACACACACACCCTACAGTAAGCTCCATATAGCCTACCTTGTCCACTGGTCCACATAAACTTGCAATAGTGTTTGCGCTTTAGAAGAACGAAAGAAATGGCGTTGAGCCCCAGTCTTTCGCCGTGGAGAGGTCTTGTAAAAGACAGCATTGTACATGAGGCTCAATTGAGTCTTAGATGTGCCTATTGTTTTGTGATGGAGTCGGCGGTGCGTACAAAATCTTGAAATACTTAGAAGCTTCTTGTCCATCAAAAATCTCGACACCTTGCTGCCCTTCGGGGCAGAGCTGGAGGAAAATAGCAAGAGTGTAAAAACAGGGGATTTCCCAAACAAACATCAGAGCCCGCCAGAGAAAGGCGCAGTGATAGAGATCCATCTCTGGTCTAGTCCTGAAATCAGAGCCGGAGCCTGAGCTGGGCCGCGGGGACCACGGGCAAAGCCGGGCTGAACTCTGCATAACTCTGCAGCAGTGGCTGCTCGCAAAGGGCGCACAGGTCGAGAGAACAGGCGGTGCAAAGTAAAAAAAAAAAAAGAAAAAAGGGGGGGGGGCGAGAACACGCCCACATTGGACTGTTATCGTTAAGGCTAATAGAGGGCGCAAATAAAGGGTAAAACTAATGTTCCTCTCGGCCGTACACTCCCTCTATATAGCCCGGAGATGCAGATGTGCGCTGAAAGGACGGTTGAAAAATTTGGTGCATTTTCGGGCAACCCACTTCTGCTTCTACAAAACCAAAGGCTCTTATTTTGGATTTTTTCCCCTAAGGTCTTATGGTCAACGTTGGACTCTTAAATATCACTGCCACTGCACCTCAGTGCAGCATGGACTTGGACTTACACGGAGTCCCCGCCCTCTAGGAGGCGCAAACATATCGCCCTGCTGGCAGGAGGAAACATTCAGCAATCGCGTCCCTCAGCACCATGGACAGAGCCTTCACTCAGCTTTAGAAAATGTGAAACTTACAATAAGATGTTGTATATTGATGAAAATAGAATTTATTGAAAAAGAAACATAGTTTCTAAAAATCAACATTAACAAAATGCAATCTTCACATTTCCTTCATGTTTGTTACAGTCTGTTTTAAAATAGAAACCTAGGGATCTTACCACTCAAAGTGTATTCATATCAAACAGACATTCACACAACAACAGACAGAAAAAAAAGATATTTCAACCCCAACTAATCTTAATTAAAAATTGAACAACAAGAAACAAATCACCACCCATGTGCATCATATATTTAAGGATTACATTTTTTCATTTAGCAGACTTGTTTGTGTTGAGGTATCCTTCAAAAACCCTCTTAAATCCACAGAACTATAACTATGGGGGTGCACACTAAGCAGCAGGCAACAGGTAGATGACGTGACCAGACACAGACTGCGGCAGACACGGTGAGCTGGAGTTACGGTGGTCATGCGGTAGTGGACTGTTGGTTTGGTGACAGAGAGGATGGAGCCTGAGTGGTTGGAAGTAAGATTACTTAAAGTGTGCTGGTAGGGGACTGTGGTTTGTGGAAGAGCAGAGGAGGAGACTGAGTGGTTGGAGTAGAGATTACTGTAAAATATGGTTGTTCTGTGTGATGTAGTGGACTGTTGGTTTGTGGACAGAGGAGGATGGAGACTGAGTGGTTGGAGTAAGATTACTTAAAGTGTTGCTGTAGTGGACTGTTGTTTGTGGACAGGGATGGAGACTGAGGTGGTTGGATTCAGAGTAGTTGAAGTGTTGCTGGTAGTGGACTGTATGTTTGTGGAAAAAGAGGATGGAGACTGAGTGGTGGAGTAGTCGGGTACTTGAAGTGTGTGGTAGTGGGCTGTTGGGTTTGGGACAGAGTGGATGGAGCCTGGAGTGGTTGGAGTCGGAGTAGTTGAAGTGTTTCTGACAGAGAAGGCGCGTGACGGGGGCCCACCTTCAGAGTGAAGACCATGGTCCGGTCCCACATGCAGGAGAGGATGAGTCATTAACGTTGTGTTCATGTTGCATGTTTTTTGATTGTGTTTAAGTTAATCCACTTCTGCCCAAGATTTTCTTTTTTTTTTAAATAATAAAAAATAAGGTTTTGAATGTTCTAAATAAAGAATAAAACCCAAGACTGCAGTACTCACCACAGTTAGGGGTGACACCAAATAGTTGAATATTCAGCTGTGATGAAAGGAGCTGATTTGAGTGCTAACCTCACAGTCGAATCCTATAGACCAAACATTTGCGACGAGCGAGATGAGTACTTGAAACTACTGAATGCGTCGGTCTGCAACGTTCTGAAACTGCCCAGTTATACCAAGATTGAATACTTAATTTTTAAGACTTACAAGCAAACTTCCTATTGGTGTTGAAAAATGTGAGGTCCTTACGTTCTAGAACCAGCCCTGGTGAACCATCTTTCGTCTGAACTGGCTTCATAGACAAGGATCATGCATTGTGGCTATATGGGAAGTGCTCAAGTCTGATTTTAACAGACTACCTGTTTCTCCCAATAAGTTAAAAACAGCCTATAGACTTACATTTCAACTATTGCTTTAAATAAAAGTGGGAAACAAAGCTTTTAATAAATCTTTTTAAAGTGCATGAATAAATCCAACCCAACCGCCCATGAAGATTGATGTTCACTTTCCATGATCTATGATGAATTAAAATAAAGTTGTCGCGATTTGTTCTTGTTTATGTTCTATTTTAGTTCTTATTTGCGCAGAGCTCGATTTTCCTCGTGGGTGAATGCAGTTCTTTACGTCACACTACTCTCTTAATTTTCTGGTTTTTCATATTCTTTTGTTACAAAGTGGCGTTGTTAGCTAGTTATGTTGTTTATTGTATTTGTGCTGTAAAAAGGTTTAATGTCCCAATTGTAAGATGATGAAGACGTACCGGCGTTAGTGGATGGACGGTGTGTGAAGTGTTGCCCAGCGGTGCTAAATACGATGGTGGTGCTTCCTTCAGTCTCTACGCGTACCTTCTGGAGTTCTAAGCTGGCTGTTACGGTGGAGTTGTCACTCCACAGAGACGCAGTTACCCTGCAGCAACAGTACAAGTCAGCAGTTTACAGACAGAAGCTACTTCAACATACCGTAATCTTCAAGTATGTATAGTTTACAATAATTTTTTATAATTTCTGGTGTTATCTAAAATCCATTAGTTATGATCCAATAACTCAATTTCATTCTAAATGTTAACTGACTTTATGTTGGTAGAGGTAAGTTAGTTGATCCAGAATAACATTTTATGGTGACTAAGGAAATAATAAAAATGGTATCAAATTTGTTACATGTTAATCTGTTCAATTTAATTAATCTAGTTTTTTTTTTTTTAGGGGGTTTAGATAAGCAAAAACCTTGCATTTTGTGAGCAAGCAAATAAAGAATCAAGCACACAGCCTGAAGCAAGATAATTAAAGACTTTGGACACCAAATCAACAAAAAAGAAAACTGCAGTACTGTACTCAGAAATAAAGGTTGAAAAGGATGAGCTCTCTGACGATAGAAAATTAGGAACAGAAGACGGTAACTTTCTCTCAAGGGACCTTAATTAGCAGTCAAATAATAATAAAAACAACAACAAATATAATATTAACACATTAGTATTTTGAGGTTTTTAATGTCTAATTAAGTATTATTATAGTAGAGAATTAAAATCGGGCAATCTATACACAAAGGTCACTAGCAGTATTGAAGTGGGAGGTGGCAGTCAGAACAATAATAGAGATAAACCGATGCAAATTCTCAGCTGATACTGTACGTAAGAATTTGAATTGTGGCGATGCCAATGTTTGTTGTTTTCTTTTGCGCCAGGTAAACAAATAGAATCTTATTATAAAAATCAGAAATCCCCAGCTAGAGAGGCAGCTGGAGGGCCCACATGTTGTGTTGTTTGTTCACATGTTTATCACGGGGAAGCCAAAATGTTTGCTACAGGGAAGCAGGAGGATTTTTGTTGTTTCTCTGTCGTTGTGCACTCGGCAGGGTCATAGTGTCGGAATAGTCAAGCTGCAGCCTGCTGGGTGAGCTAATGTTACCCTGTGTCCTTTATCGCATTCTAACATTACCAGCCGTTGAACTATGCTGGTCCGCGGGGAGAAATGTTGTGGTTACCATGGGCGAGTCGTTTTGTCGGTAATTTCTGTATGTGTAATGTAATGTAATTTCTTTGATTAGCAGCACGCGTGTGGTGAGATCAAACCTGTTTCCGATGTATCATTGCCTCACCTGCGTCCACAGCCATGAGCTGGGCTGGGGTATAGAGGACCCACAAACTCCGGCTATCGCTCCTCTATCAGCAGCAGATTGTTCACCCTGGCACGGAGTCACTGGAGGCTCCTTCCTCGTCACTTTGCTTGGCCTCCTAAATATTAAAAGCAGAAACAATCAGAACCAGCATTGTGTAAACCTGACAGAATTGTTTTTTGTGTAGTTTTTACTCAGCAGATGTTAAGATATGTCTTGACGTTCACTGATTCGCTGGGGTCAGATGATGGGGGAGGAGGCCGGTGACGCCCATGGAAGAGACGTTGAAGCCGATGGACTGACTGAGGTTTCCGGAAAGTGTCTGCCTGACCCAGATCATCAGCATGCTCTTCAACAACGTAAAAGTCCTCCTCCATGAGAAGATGACAAAGGAACACGTAATGTACAAGAATCTGGATTTATGGGCCAATGTTTACTGATTAACATAAACAACAGTCTGTAATAACAATATAAGCTCAGAAATTGTTGTTCTCCACATACTGTTGGTGCTGTGGTGGTTTGCTGGACTGGAGGTTTCTGATTCCACCTCCACGTTGGCCCGTAGATCTCCTCCCTGCGCGTGCGCCTCCATCCCCCGAATGACTGTTAGTGATTCGGATCATATTTGGGGGAATGTTAGAAAACGCAGCAAGGTTCTGGAATCAGCTTTTTGCCAAAGAATATCCTCAGTCATGGCGGGCGCAGCTCAAGGAGATGAAGAGAAGCGGGGAAGTTGGATCTCACCGGCTTAGTGCCTTAGTACGACTTTATCTATTGTAGCACGGTCGAAGTAGTTGGTTCCCACATGGCGTCAATTGGGGGACGTATTGATCTGAAGGGATAACAGAAAGATAAGATAGGTGCACCTAGATAGCACGCCTGGTTGAGAGTACAAAGGTTAGTCCTTGCCGCAGGTTCAATTCCAAACTCAGCAGATTGGATGAGAGTTTGTCCATGCATAAAACATAGCCTATTTGTGTATAGTGCTTTTTTTCAAACAAACTTTTGTAGATACACTAATATAGCCTAAACGGCTATAATAGGTATAGCCTTCCTATAAGTAGCCTATTTTATATAAATATTCTATGTATATGTGTTAAAAAATACAATGTACAACATCCGTACATCTATCACATTATACTACATTGTGAATTGAATTCAGAGCATCCTCTAATCAAATCTCCTGTGTGTGGGACTAAGATGGGAGGAGAGGAATTGAGGAGAGTAAGTGTGAAGTGTGAGTAAGTGAAGGCCATCTCAAAGCTCTAATTCCTGCCCTGAGGACTGGCGAGCATTGAGGAGAGATCACCAAGGAGCATGAGAAAGGATAAACGAGAGAAGCCTTCCCAGAAGCTGTGCAGCTGAAAGTTGTTGCTAACTGCTCCCATTCAGCTGACACATTCATGTGACGCTTCAGAGGAAAGGATGTCTCATCCCTTTAAAAACCCACTTCCTTGTTTCCTCTCTCCTCTGTGATTTCCACGTTTCTTCCATGTTTCTTAGGTGGGACAGACTAAGATGTGAGGAAAGTAAGCAAGAGAAGAAACTGGGGGTGCAATGTTCTGTTCAGTTTTTAACCACATTTTTTTATCATTGATCATCAATTAAATGTAAAGACACATGACCAAAATGTGTACATGTTCATGCCTTCTCCAAAAATTTGATTACACCTACAGCTTAAACCTAACCGCCATAGTAAGATTGTGTCAAATAGATTTCAAAGGCCCTAACCTGCCTGTGTAAAGCATTAGTACCTGCATAAATGGGCTTCTTCAGGGTGTAGTCCGGGTTGTCGGCGTTCCATTGAAGTTAGTTGGGACAACCAGCTTGTTGTCAACGTACACATCCAACGCTGCGGCTGGAGTAGAAGACTGACACCATGATGCTCTGCATATATCAAAAAAACAAAAGTATTATAGTTAAAAAGGTTCATTAAGAACTCTACAACTGAAAAAGTTATTGTACTTGACGTGAAAATCTAAAAGTGAAGCGTGTAATGTTGTGACGGTTCTGCAAGACTCAGATGGATCAGCGTTAAGCAT
>NC_045746.1:18660854-18684293 GCF_008692095.1 Etheostoma spectabile | reverse complement strand
GGCAATGACCTCAGAGGGTCAGCGTTAAGCATCATGAGGCGAAGTTCTGAGGGCAGTGCTGGTGAAGAAGACCTCGAAGGACGCGACGATGGCCACGATGCTGTGGAAGAGAGACACTCTCTTCCGGCAGGTGTAGCCTGAACACCACCGTGATCTGGGACGGATGCAAAGAACTGAATAAACACTTTCTGTTGTTTTTTTCAAAACTGATTTTCAATTTTTTTCCCGGGTTTTAATCATATACAGAGAATACAGAAACACAGGACAAAATCACCGTTGATCAGATCCAAAAAAGCCGTCTCCGCACAGCGACGGGGACAGACGTCTGGTCTCTGTGTCAGAGTCCAGACTCTCAATCGCCAGCATTGTGTAGTTCAGCCCGAAACACTTGTAGCTTGCCAGGAACTCATGTACGTGCGTCTGTCTGATCACACCTAAGGAAAAAAGCAACACAGCATTTAGGAAAATTAGTTTTATTATTCATGATTTTTGATATACTGTCAGCAGAGGGGTAGTAACACGGACAGTAAATGTTTAATGATTCTTCTTCTATTTCTCTCTTATCTTTAACAATACAATGTTTGACTATCTGTATGGTCCTTAAACACTAGCATAAAACCAATAAACTAATAATTATTTGAACTTTGTATTTTTTTATTTGCATTAATCTTTTTTCCCTCCATTGATCACGCTACCTTTGTGTGGCGATCTGGTTCACAGGGAGCGACTCCCGGGAGTAAGTGAGCATGACTTTGGGATGGGTAGTCGCCCAGCCTCTCCTGGGATCAACCCCCCACTCATACTCAGACTGAGGCACCACAGCTCCCACTGCACCCAGGAATGAACGTCCAAAGTCCTTTAACAAGGTCTTCTTTTGCATCACAGTCCATGTCCACACAGTCAGATGGGTTCACTTTACTAAAGTACAAAAACATCAAGTTATCAACTTTATTTCACCAACCAAAGTTGAATAAATGGTAAAGTGGTTGTTTTAATTCAAAAATATTTGTAGAGGTAAAAATACACTTGTACGTCAGTTTAATCCTACAGTACACTTAAGCAGCAACAATGAATAGATTGGCTTGATCAGTTGCCAAGTTTCAAAGAAACAGAGATCTCAAAATTAGAATATGATTTTACAACTGGAAGACATTTTAGATTATTCTTTAACACTAAAATCAAATAATATTTCCATGTTCCTTTAAAAACTATATCCACTGTTTTCATTGCAGTATTCAGGTGTGTCTCCAATTTAAAAAAAAGATTTTTTACTGTATCTTGTATACAGAAATTGAATTGCAGATTTGCAAGACTGGTATCTGTTGATTTACCTCACATCAGCCCTGTGGACGAAGACTGGCCTGCTCTGTGCTGTCGATCATCGTTAGCCTGAAACGTGCACAGGGTGCTGCAGGTCCTCGTTGATCGGGTTGGTGATGAACACAAAGGTAGTCTCTCCAGAGCAGACGTCTTGGAAACAGGACGAATGTCGTGGCTGAAACAAAGCAAAAGAAAGAGGAATAAGGAATATGTTAACTGTGAAGATGGCAAACATCTCCATCAATATACTACTACTACAACTCAAGCTTTAGCACCTGTGACTTTCATCAGCCTTATGGCGTGTGTAGTTGTGTTCACATGATGGGGCGTTGTTGGAGCATTGTGTGCAGATCCAAAAGTCGGCCAACAGATTCCAGATCTGACCTGTACAGAGTGTGAAAACAGGGTCAGTGAGAAAAAAAGTGAGAAATTAAGGAAAATCCCAAAAAATCCAAGCCTTTCTCTCAGTCTAAGAATGTGACGGTATCCTAAATGAAAGCAGCAATGCTGTTTTAGCAGCATCAGTTTGTACTGTACCTTGAGAGGCCTTGGGGGCTCGATGGCTGTCTGCTGGTGACCATATTAAAGTCACTGCTGGACAAAGTGGCTGAACAGTGAAGCTGGGCTGCTGCCAACAATCAAGGCATTCTGGGAAAAGATGAGACGAGGAATATGAAATCAGTATAAATGTTAACGAAACTAACCTAGTCACTAAATTATATGTGACCAATATGAGAGGAAGTGGAAACAAATAAACCCTTTCACCTGAATATGTGCAGTTTATCTGGTACGCGTGGGAGACGAGAAGGAGGAGCGAAGATGAGAGCATGATCCCCATACCGTTGTCCACACAGGGGTCACGTTGGAAACCATAACATCCTGATGGTCTGTGTGAAGGGAGGGGAAGAACAGATGATGATCTGTTGTCATTTCTTGTGAATAATCAAGGTTTCTTACTGCTGCTCTTGGTCTTATTTCAGTATCCATAAACTCAGCTGTTATAAATATTTCCTGTTAGTGACTAAAACCCAGTGATATTAAGACCAGAGTTCAGATATAGTAACATTAAAGAGTATCAGGTGCCCGTTAACAAAAGTAATTTGCGACACACAGATTGCAAATGGTGGCAATGACACAAACCGCAGATACATTATCAAGGCTTTTGAATGTAATAAATGACTGCAAGTATGGCGGTAAAAGTGAAACAAATGATTCTTATAGAAATTTGAAGAAAAGAATGGTAAATTAAAAGCTTAAAGTCCTTATACAGTTCAAAAACGCAGGCTGCTCATCTTACTCGTATATCTGGTCTCTAGTGTGTATGAGTAAATACCCACTTTTTATTCTTTTCCTGACGCTTAACATCATTGATACAAAATTAAAGGGCCCAACTAGGCACTGTTTGATGCAGTTTTTTGTATCAGAACATTGCTTTTGTGGATGAATGAAGCCATAAATGAAGGGTCTGTAAAAGAAGAAGTTCCGTATGAGACCTGGAAGTAGTGCCGTAGTCAAAGCTCCTCCAGACGAAGAGCCTGAATGAGGCTGCACGCCGGGCAAACCATCTTTGTTAGATAGACTCCGAACAGCCGGTGAGCCTCATTGTGAATCCACTTCTCATTGTTGTCAGATAACCTGCAGAGGGCACAGAGAAAATAATCTGAGGACTGTCTCCGCATCTTCAGTCTGAGCACTCAAGACCTATGAATATGTCAATTCTATTTATATAGCACCTTTCATTATTGTAAACCCAAATGTGATACATAAAAAAACGAGCATACAAATTAAAAACAAAGCATTACTAGAAATAAGAAACACACTAGACAATTAACAAAAAAATAGAACATACAAGTGCAACCACACACGACCCAGACCCAGAACCCGACACACACAGTATTAGTCAAAATCCTGAGACAATAAAAAGGTTTTGAGTTTGCTTTGAAAGAGGACACGGTTGTGCTGGATCACAGGTCATAGGCGAACAGGTTTGTTCAAGAGAGCAGATCACAGTAACCTGAAGGTCCCCCAGACTGAACTAATTTCAGGTAAAGCTTGAAGGTCTTGCTTAATGACCTGAGAGAGCCTGATGGGGTTGTGATCAGTGAGTAAGTCAAGAGATGTACTGAGGAGCTTAACCATAAGGTTAATAGACTTTTAGTTTTATAGGTCTAAAGTGATAAAATGCTGTTTGGTGATATTGGTGATGTGATTTTCAAAATTGGATCAGTATAAAAAATGTGCCAAAGTTGACTTGTTCACTTATTTCAGAAAGAGGGCATCCAGGTGTAGATAAATCTTTTGTCTATCATTTAGGACCAACCCCGAGAATCTCACGTCTTGTCTGTATTTAGCTGGAACAGGTTTTTGGACATTCAGCAATTCATTTTTGTAATGCGTTACTAGTTGTTAATAGAACTGAGATCATGGAGGAAATTAAGTAACTGTGTTTTTACGGCATATGAATGGTAGGATATATTGTGTTTCTTAATGATATTACCAGGGGAGCATGTATGAGTATGGCTAAGAGGATGACCTTGTGGTTCCCAGAAAAGATTTTGTCTTTCTGTAGATTTAAAACTAACTATTGAAACATGAAAACTTCTTCTCCTCAAGTATGATGAAAAACCAATTAAAAACAGGGCCAGTAAGCCAACAGAGACGTGGAGCCTTTTATAAAAATATCATGGTCAACCAAATCAAAAGCAGCAGTGAGATAAAGTAGAACTAAGCTGAAATTTTCTGTGGTCAGTGTTTTATGAGAGCTGTTTCTGTGCATGATTCGTTTTGAATCCTGATTTTTATTATTATTTATCATATACAGTTTATTGTGGTTTGAAAGATATTTTTATAGTCAGACAACTGCTAGACTTAGGCACGAATAATTACTTCCTCTAGACTTTGAAGTAGACAGGGTGAGAATATTGACATGAGTTGCAACAATAATCTTGGGTGGGATGAGCGAGGCTAGATTTTATGTCGCAATAAATGTGTATTTGTTATATTATCTTAATATGAGATACTTTTCTCAAAAAAAGACAGCAATTCATCACATTTAATATAACCTGACATGAGTAGAACCTCAAAAATATCAGGCAGCCACAGAATGTCCATATCACTTTGGTAAATCATTTCTGTCACGGACATGGTTCACATCGAACGATAAGCGACTCTCGTAACCTGCCACAATTTTAGCTGCAGCACCAACGTTTATCCCCTCATGACCTGAAAAAAACAGTACAGACCATAAATGCAGCAACAGGTTGTAAACAAATAAGTGGTTTTATTGTATTTTGAGAGGAGGACCTCAATGGCACGTTTCCATTTGTAGTGTAGACTGCTCTCTGTATTCGGTCATCATGACCAGGTCCTCCTCAGTTTTATCTGTGGCCCCAAATTCTGAAACCTGGACAGGGAATGTATAATACTTTAAAGAGTTCCTGTTCAGTGCTGGGGATATGGCCCATGTGTAAATTGAAGAGGATGTGTAATCATTTTGAGAGTTCAGGTTTACCTCTACCACAGTGCGGTAGACAACGTTACGTCAACGTTCAGTTTGTCTGTCCCAAAGACTCGATGGCTGGAGCAAAGCCGTCATGGAAAGCACAACCCGAAAGTACGAGCATTTTCCTGAAACCTTTCAACACAAAAAAAACACATATTCATTTTGCATTTTACAAATTTAACAGATACATCCTCTCATAGGTAACAGCACAGAGTGGTCATGTGAACTCTGCTGAATGTGTAGATAATATATAAAGACTTCGAGCTCGGTGATCCAGTTACATGATTAGAACAAAATTAGTTTGAGTCATCTTTCGTACATTTTTTTTAGATCCTTTCATTGTCATACTGATAACTTACTTTCATTTTCGATACACAAACAGAGTTTCCCCCTGAAAAGTTCTTATTTGATGAAGGCGTAACTGTAGTTTAAAAAAAACGTCATATACTTATTAAAAATACAGTACAAAAAATATCCAGTGGGCTTAGGTTGGGTGGGGGGCAACTCGGGCCTGGTGGGCACAAGGATTGCAATAAACTGGAGGAAACATTGTAAAACTTATACTCTTACTTTTCTGAAGTAAGTAGTTCTTATTTAAAAATAGTATTAAAACTTAAAAATCCATACTTTTTGAGAATCATAATTCTCATACATCAATTAAGTGTGTGAGGTGTGTGTGGGTGTGGGGTGTGTGTGGTGTGTGTGGGTGTGCATGTTGCTGTACCCTCCAAGGTTGAGGAAGCCACCGAGTAACGAGGGTCTGTGTAGCGGTCCAAGCCTTCTGACCAGAGCGGAAGAACTCCAATTCCTGTCTGAGCCTTGCCTTTAGCCATAAAACATTAAACATGCTTAATGTGTTTAAAGACTGAGGGCAAACCCTCACCAAGGCTGAGTATGAAGTACATCTATGGACTACTTGCTGGAGTAATAAGAACAATAGGAATAGTAAACCATTAAATATAAATGACTTCAATCTTAATTTGGGGGACACTACAATCTTTAAGAACATGCTTGATGATTATTGGCTACACATAAATTTTTTTATATAAAACAATGAATAAAATATCAAGGTTAGCTCAAAATACTGCACGGCTTAGACCAATGGCTGGACGATCCGATCAAAGGGTCATGTCGAATTGTCTAGGACTCGCTGGTCAGGTGTCTTATTATGTTATAATAATATTGGAGGAAAGTGACACACTGGCCACCTGGTAACAATCAAACACTAGATTAAATTTGGACCGCCTGCATCTGCATTCACTGTAACAAAAAAGGTGTTCGCCAATTTTGCCATAATCAAATTTGATTATAGAAATCACCAGGAACAAGACTTTTTTTTTTCTGTCTTGGACTCGTCTTGACTCAGACTTGAAACTTTTGTCTTGGACCTCAAACTCTTTGGACTTGGTCTTGACTTAGTCTCAATAGTCTGGTCTTGGACTCGACAAAGGTGGTTTTGATACAGCCTGCTGCAGACGCTTCTGTATGTAGGAAATCAGCACTTAAACCGTGTTTAATAACATAGTCATACTTACATACCTTTATAGTTGATTCCGGCCAGGAGTAGGTGCCCACCAAAAGTTCTGGCTCCGAACGACTCCGTCACATTTTGGATACTCCTGACGATGATCTTAATGTTTCTGGTAACGAGACCGACATGCAGCTGCCAGAGTGTAGGAGAACGTTGTACCAGAGACGGCATGAGTCTCACCTGAAGCGACGAGAGAGAGAGGAGAGGAGGGAGAGAGAGAGAGGAGAGATGAGAGAGAGAGAGAGAGAAGAGATGGAGGGATGGGAGAGAGGAGAGAGAGAAGTCAGGTCATAATGTTATTGAATATCATTCTGCAACTCTGTGAAGTTGCTGGTGTCTATAGAGATGTTGAACTGACCAATATGGGTGTGGGGGGTCAAAGGCTGGTTTCAGGGTCAGATACGGCCGTCTGCTGACACGACGGTGATCTGACGATTTTCTGGCTCTCCGCGCGTTGGAGCTGGTGGTGGGAGATGACGACCTCGTCTCCAACTACACAAAACAACAAACCCACAAGCAGACAGGAGAAACACATGGGCTGAAATAGCTTTGGCATGGGTCACACTATTAGATTTATTCAGAACTGAGTCATTCACCACATAAAAAAGTAATGTTTGATTATGTCTGCTTTAAAAATCTTTACATTTTAAAATACAACACAAAAGTTATAGTAAAAAGAAAAAACGCTGACTGACAGTCCACAGACTGCGACAGGGTCAGAGTGTTGGATCCAGCGTCAGCAGTGGCAGCCAGTTTGGTGTGGTAAACGTGTGAGGTGTCCGTACAGCTCCAGTGCACCCAAACACACCTGTTGGACAGTGAAAATACACACAGAGTAAGTTCTGAAAACATATGGCAAACATACAGGACCCTTCTTGGGTGGAACTTTCATTTTATGTAATAATATCCCTCTTCATACAGTAGAAGACAATACTGTATATTATTAGATATGATAAAGTGGTACATTCACAATGAGCGCAAACAGTAAACAGTTACAGCATTTTGTTTTTTAAATTATCACATCTGACAAGTTTATAATTGAAATTGGTAACTGTATTAAGGTGTCCATTATAAAACCAAAATATGCTTAACTTACATGGATTGATAAAATAATTTAAATATTATTTTATGAGTTATTTAAAGTTTTTTGGATAGGAGCTTTAGTTTGAAGTAATCTCAGTAGCGACATATATTTCCTGAGAAACTCTAGTTTTATGGTTGTGTTAAAAAAGTTTTTATTAATGATACTATGTACTATTTATTTTATGGTCTTTTCTTTTCTCCTTCCCCGTCCCCACTCTTGCCTCAATTATATTTCTCACTTTTTTTTTTACATACACGCACGTGTGTGTGTGGTAGACATGTATATAACTGATATAGGAATCATGTGTAGGTACTTAGGTATTTATATCTTTTTTTTTTTATATTTTTACATCCTTTTGCCTTCATGGTATTGGTATATCTAAACCTGTACTATTTTTTCGATTAGTTTTAAAATAGAAGTAAAAAACATGTACATAGTGTATATATATGCACAATATTACATCATATAGTTAAATTAAAATGTGTGAAAATTTGTTGCTGCTTCGGAAAAGTTTCCTTACCCAGGACTTTGGATCCGGTTGGGTCCGTTAGGCAGAAGCCATTCGGCGTCGGTGGTTCCCTCTCAGTTTGATGTGCAGCTGACCTCTGGAACGGTTCGTCAGCCATCCTGCAATCAGCCTGCCGCCCGAAACAGCAGGAGACGCACACATCACTCACTGAACCATACTGTACTGAACCAGGCTCTTACTTGCATATTTATTGATTTGGGTGGAAATTTAGGGGAATGTAACAAAGTGATGTACTTTACTCAAGTACTGACATTTTGAGATACTTGTACTTACATTGAGTATTTCCATTTTATTTTTCTATGTGTATTTCGACTAAAATTAGCTCCACCTCTTAGAGTTGCAACATTAAAGCAATAAACACATTACGGCATCAATAACTTATAATCCTTATAACATAAATTATTCGAATACTGCTCCACTACTATGATTTTGTTTGATGTTGTTGACACTTTAATTTTCTCCACAGAGCCTTTTGTGTTGCTGATGGTGAAATAAACTGACTTTAACAGCACAAAATCTGTTTGCCACACCCTCCTGAAATACATTTTGAAGAAAAAACTTAAAAAACAATTTTTGCATTTATTTATAGTGATAATCAAGATAATCATGAAAGGAGAGTGATAACTGATCACATGACCTGGATGGAGATGTAGACGGCGTTACCACCACACTTCTGTATTCAGGAGCAGCCTGAGCGCGTCCAGACGATGAGCTGTTTATGTAGTCGGGATTTCAAGAACTCCAAATATCGTCAGCGTGTTGAGGGGAGGAGTGTTGATGTCCAAAACAAGCCACCCACGTGATTTAAAGTGAATACAAAAGTAGTATATACACTGTATACAATGAACATTTCTACATTAGTTGTCTTTTCTTCTGCTTTATTTAACTGATTCTCTAGGTGTACTTCTAGGCATTACCTGCTGGGATGATCACATCAGCGCCCTCTATTGGTACAGCGTAGTTATTTTCAGCTGAACTATTCAGAAAGAGGCATCCGACCACAGACTAGAAAGAACACACAAAAACAAATAATTTTAATTGGTCAACATAAAAAAACGTTTGGTAATAGATTAGGATATTATGATTATACTAAGAAAGATTTTGACAAGCAGACTTAACTGTAAGCCTAACCCATTTTTACATTATGTATTACTTAAGAAATACAGTAACTGAAGACATAAAGAGCTGAACACATTCTTCTATGTCTGTCATTCTTCCTGGTATGGCATGAAAACATGTACCATATACCACGCTAGTGACACTAACTGCATTTGCAGTTGATTTGATCACGGGGTGAAGCATCAATCAATTCAATTCGTCAATTCAATTCAATTTTATTTATAGGTCAAAATCACAACAAGAGTTATCTCAGGACACTTACAAGATAGGTAGGTCTAGACCACACTATAATTTCACAAAGACCCAACAATTTCCTTCAATACGAATTTGGCAAGGAAAAAACTTTTAACAAGGAGAAACCCCGGACAGACCAGACTCGTGTTGGGTAGCACTGACACTGTCGTTGAACAGAGAGACACTGATACAGGTATACAGAATATATTTATAATAATTATAGCAGCTGGACATGATGCACACCTCAACAATAGTAACTAAGATAATATTGTCAACAAGAAAGCATATATTAATCAACAGCCAGAGGTAAACAGGTTGGTGTGGCAAAGGGGAAAGTACAACTTTCACTGGTTAGTGGCTCGTCAATGATATTGTTTTATTAGTGTGTTTAGTTGGAAAACAGAATGAAACCTACCTAAAATTATATGGCCAAACTGAAATATACCTGCGTACGTGGTGAGCATGCACCGTCATAAAATAAATGGGTCACCAAACTGAAAGATATTTAATGTAAGGACATTGATTTTGGCAGCCCAAAACCAGCATCAAAGCAAGTTCTTTGTCTTACCGCTTTGGCCTGGGTTGGTAGGTAGGTCTGGTTAAAGGCAGGTGAGGGGGGGTAAGGGGTAAGTGGGGCGTGTGGCTGGAGGTGGTTCGATATAGTTGGGGTAGAGTAGTAATAGACCATGAGGTTCACGCGATGTCCATCAGAGAGCGGTCAACGCTGCCAAGACGACATCTGCTGGGATGTCTTCCAGATACTGCAGACACAACAAACAACTCAATCCACTGAATTATTTGCTGAATGTTCTTCAAAAATTTAAGGAACTAAAAACCATGAACTCCAATTTGACGGTATAATGAATTAATGGCTTGCTTGATTTAAGATGCGGATTTAGACTATAAAACAATTCGCTGCTCATAAAAATGAGGCCAATATTTTGGTTTTGGGTGGTCTCAACAGATTTCAGCAGTTTCCCCTTGTGAAAGGACAGACTCCCTGATTATGTAGAGGTACAATAACAAAGTCATACTTTTTTTCAAAACTTTTTTTTAGTCTTTCAAATATAAAAAAAAAAAAAAATGTTAAGTGATCATATCTTGTTTTGTTGACCTACAGTTCAAAAAACCCATAATAAAAAACAGCAATCAGGTCAAAACTTTTTTCCTATACTATAATACACTGAAAGTTAGCCTGAAAATCAAGTAGATCCAATTATAAAATATGTCTAACCGATGTAGGAGAGGATGTTGGAGGTCATGTTGAAGTGCCAGTCTCCATTCTTGTTGTTGCTAAAGCTCAGCGGTGTTGATGAACCATTCCCCATCGATGATGTGGATGGTTTGGACTCTGGTGAGTTGTGGTTTGATAATCACATATGATCGGACTGTGAGAGGAGAAAAAAGTACAAGAAATAATATTCGTTTGAGATTGTGGTACAGTACATTATTCAGTATGTCATAATATTTTGTATATGACATCAAGTGGCGGATCTTTCACATACCTTTGAAGCCTAGAACAACCGCATAAAATAGATGAGGTGATGTTGAGCCTACATTGCGGAAGTTCCAGTTGTAGATTTGTTAGAGGGCAGCAAAGGTATCTGCCAATACATGGTGCCTTTAATAGTGAGATAAAAACATTTTTATATTCGTAATACAGCAGGTATATTTATTTGGCTTTACAGTAAACCATATTAGCATTTTATAAGGCCAGACACAGCAGTCAAATATATATTTGTGCTAAGAATTGGTAAGATAGCGTCTCTAAATGTGGTTTTCAATAAGAATATATAGAATTTTACAAAACATACAGTATCTGTAAAGAGGTTTTCTTAAATGAGAACTCTGAGCCAGAAAATCTCCATTCCGTAGTACTTGCCTACACCAAACTTCCAGTTTGATTATAGAGTGATAATACCAGATATCAAAATGCAAAAATCTTTGACTCTAGATGACAACAAAATAAACACAAATTTGAAACTGGCTTTAAACGAAATTCAGATTTGGCTCTGGAAAGTATGCAATTAGTGACTAAAAATTAACATATGCAAATTAACATAATACAAGAACATTTATAAGTGTTTATTCATGTACAGTATTTGTCAACAATAATAACTTCTACTTCAGTCTGCTCACAAGTATATTAGAGTGTTATAAACCATTCATTAAATGTCTAGGCACCTTTTACAAATGCTATATAGTGGGGGGTTAAAGGACATATGTCATTTTTTAGTGTTTTTGTAACTAATTTTTTGATAATGATCTTAAATGGACTTATAACAGCAAATGAGACTAACAATGAAAAGAGCGCTATTTTATAGTAGTAGTTTTTATTAGAGGACAGAACACACTCAAAAGCTAAGAGGCAAAGGGGAAAACCGCAAAGTCAACATGAGGCGAAGTTTCTGAGGGCTAGTGCTGGTGAAGAAGACCTCGAAGGAGCGACCGATGGCCACGATGCTGTGGAAGAGAGACACTCTCTTCCGGCAGGTGTAGCCTGAACACCAACCGTGATCCTGAGGACCTGGATGCAAAGACAACTGAATAAACACTTTCTGTTTTCTTTCTTCAAACTGATTTTCAATTTTTTTTCCCCGGGTTTTAATCATATACAGAGAATACAGAACTACAGGACAAACTCACCGTTGATCAGATCCAAAAAGCCGTCTCCGAGCACAGCGACGGGGGACAGACGTCTGGTCTCTGTGTCAGAGTCCAGACTCTCAATCGCCAGCATTGTGTAGTTCAGCCCGAAACACTTGTAGCTCTGCCAGGAACTCATGTACGTGCAGTCTGTCCTGATCACACCTAAGGAAAAAAGCAACACAGCATTTAGGAAAATTAGTTTTATTATTCATGATTTTCTGATATACCTGTCAGCAGAGGGGTAGTAACACAGGACAGTAAATGTTTAATGATTCTTCTTCTATTTTCTCTCTTATCTTTAACAATACAATGTTTGACTATCTGTATGGTCCTTCAAACACTAGCATAAAACCAATAAACTAATAATTATTTGAACTTTGTATTTTTTTATTTGCATTAATCTTTTTTCCCTCCATTGATCACGCTACCTTTGTGTGGCGATCTGGTTCACAGGGAGCGACTCCCGGGAGTAAGTGAGCATGACTTTGGGATGGGTAGTCGCCCAGCCTCTCCTGGGATCAACCCCCCACTCATACTCAGACTGAGGCACCACAGCTCCCACTGCACCCAGGAATGAACGTCCAAAGTCCTTTAACAAGGTCTTCTATTTGCATCACAGTCCATGTCCACACAGTCAGATGGGTTCACTTTACTAAAGTACAAAAACATCAAGTTATCAACTTTATTTCACCAACCAAAGTTGAATAAATGGTAAAGTGGTTGTTTTAATTCAAAAATATTTGTAGAGGTAAAAATACACTTGTACGTCAGTTTAATCCTACAGTACACTTAAGCAGCAACAATGAATAGATTGGCTTGATCAGTTGCCAAGTTTCAAAGAAACAGAGATCTCAAAATTAGAATATGATTTTACAACTGGAAGACATTTTAGATTATTCTTTAACACTAAAATCAAATAATATTTCCATGTTCCTTTAAAAACTATATCCACTGTTTTCATTGCAGTATTCAGGTGTGTCTCCAATTTAAAAAAAAGATTTTTTACTGTATCTTGTATACAGAAATTGAATTGCAGATTTGCAAGACTGGTATCTGTTGATTTACCTCACATCAGCCCTGTGGACGAAGACTGGCCTGCTCTGTGCTGTCGATCATCGTTAGCCTGAAACGTGCACAGGGTGCTGCAGGTCCTCGTTGATCGGGTTGGTGATGAACACAAAGGTAGTCTCTCCAGAGCAGACGTCTTGGAAACAGGACGAATGTCGTGGCTGAAACAAAGCAAAAGAAAGAGGAATAAGGAATATGTTAACTGTGAAGATGGCAAACATCTCCATCAATATACTACTACTACAACTCAAGCTTTAGCACCTGTGACTTTCATCAGCCTTATGGCGTGTGTAGTTGTGTTCACATGATGGGGCGTTGTTGGAGCATTGTGTGCAGATCCAAAAGTCGGCCAACAGATTCCAGATCTGACCTGTACAGAGTGTGAAAACAGGGTCAGTGAGAAAAAAAGTGAGAAATTAAGGAAAATCCCAAAAAATCCAAGCCTTTCTCTCAGTCTAAGAATGTGACGGTATCCTAAATGAAAGCAGCAATGCTGTTTTAGCAGCATCAGTTTGTACTGTACCTTGAGAGGCCTTGGGGGCTCGATGGCTGTCTGCTGGTGACCATATTAAAGTCACTGCTGGACAAAGTGGCTGAACAGTTGAAGCTGGGCTGCTGCCAACTCAAGGCATTCTGGGAAAAGATGAGAACGAGGAATATGAAATCAGTATAAATGTTACGAAACTAACTAGTCACTAAATTATATGTGACCAATATGAGAGGAAGTGGAAACAAATAAACCCTTTCACCTGAATATGTGCAGTTTATCTGGTTACGCGTGGGAGAGAGAAGGAGGAGCGAAGATGAGAGCATGATCACCCATACCGTTGTCCACAGGGGTCACGTTGGAAACCATAACATCCTTGATGGTCTGTGTGAAGGAGGGGAAGACAGATGATGATCTGTTGTCATTTCTTGTGAAAATCAAGGTTTCTTACTGCTGTCTCTTGGTCTTATTTCAGTATCCATAAACTCAGCTGTTATAAATATTCCTGTTAGTGACTAAAACCCAGTGATATTAAGACCAGAGTTCAGATATAGTAACATTAAAGAGTACAGGTGCCCGTTAACAAAAGTAATTTGCTGACACACAGATTGCAAATGGTGGCAATGACACAAACCGCAGACATTATCAAGGCTTTTGAATGCTAATAAATGACTGCAAGTATGGCGGTAAAACGTGAAAACAAATGATTCTTATAGAAATTTGAAGAAAAGAATGGTAAATTAAAAGCTTAAAGTCCTTATACAGTCTCAAATACGCAGGCTGCTCATCTTACTCTGTATATCTGGTCTCTAGTGTGTATGAGTAAATACCCACTTTTTATTCTTTTCCTGACGCTTACACATCATTGACTCAAAATTAAAGGCCCAACTAGGCGACTGTTGATGCAGTTTTTGTATCAGAACATTGCTTTGTGGATGAATGAAGCCCATAAATGAAGGGTCTGTAAAAGAAGAAGTTCCGTATGAGACCTGGAAGTAGTGCCGTAGTCAAAGCTCCTCCAGACGAAGAGCCCTGAATGAGGCTGCACGCCGGGCAAACCATCTTTGTTAGATAGACTCCGAACAGCCGGTGAGCCTCATTGTGAATCCACTTCTCATTGTTGTCAGATAACCTGCAGAGGCACAGAGAGAAAATAATCTGAGGACTGTCGTCCGCATCTTTCAGTCTGAGCACTCAAGACCTATGAATATGTCAATTCTATTTATATAGCACCTTTCATTATTGTAAACCAAATGTGATACCATAAAAAAACCGAGCATACAAATTAAAAACAAAGCATTACTAGAAATAAGAAACACACTAGACAATTAACAAAAAAATAGAAATACAAGTGCAACCACACACGACCCAGACCCAGAACCCGACACACACAGTTATTAGTCAAAATCCTGAGACAATAAAAAGGTTTTGAGTTTGCTTTTGAAAGAGGACACGGTTGTGCTGGATCACAGGTCATAGGCGAACAGGTTTGTTCAAGAGAGCAGGATCACAGTAACTGAAGGTCCCCCAGACATGAATCTAATTTCAGGTAAAGCTTGAAGGTCTTGCTTAATGACCTGAGAGGCCTGATGGGGTGTGATCAGTGAGTAAGTCAAGAGATGTACTGAGAGCTTAACCTTAAGGCTTAATAGACTGTTTAGTTTTATAGGTCTAAAGTGATAAAATGCTGTTTTGGTGATATTGGTGATGTGATTTTCAAATTGGATCAGTATAAAAAATGTGCCAAAGTTGACTGTTCACTTATTTCAGAAGAGGGCATCCAGGTGTAGATAAATCTTTTGTCTATCATTTAGGACCAACCCCGAGAATCTCAGTCTTGTCTGTATTTAGCTGGAACAGGTTTTGGACATTCAGCAATCATTTTTGTAATGGCGTTACTAGTTGTTAATAGAACTGAGATCATGGAGGAAATTAAGTAACTGGTTTTTACGGCATATGATGGTAGGATATATTGTGTTTCTTAATGATTTACCAGAGGGAGCATGTTGAGTATGGGCTAAGAGGTGACCTTGTGGTTCCCAGAAAAGATTTTTCTTTCTGTAGATTTAAAACTAACTATTGAAACATGAAACTTCTTCTCCTTCAAGTATGATGAAAACCAATTAAAAACAGGGCCAGTAAGCCAACAGAGACGTGGAGCCTTTTATAAAATATCATGGTCAACCAAATCAAAAGCAGCAGTGAGATAAAGTAGAACTAAAGCTGAAATTTTCTGTGGGTCAGTGTTTTATGAGAGCTGTTTCTGTGTCATGATTCGTTTTGAATCCTGATTTTTATTATGTATTATCATATACAGTTTATTGGATTTGAAAGATATTTTTATAGTCAGACAACTGCTAGACTTGGCACGATAATTACTTCTCTAGATTTTGAAGTAGACAGGGTGAGAATATGACATGAGTTGCAACAATAATTGGGTGGGATGAGCGAGGCTAGATTTTATGTCGCAATAAATGTGTATGTTGTTATATTATCTTAATATGAGATACTTTCTCTCAAAAAAGACAGCAAATTCATCACATTTAATATAACCTGACATGAGTAGAACCTCAAAAATATCAGGCAGCACAGAAATGTCCCTATCACTTTGGTAAATCATTTCTGTCACGGACATGGTTACACATCGATACGATAAGCGACTCTCGTAACCTGCCACAATTTTAGCTGCAGCACAACGTTTATCCCCTCATGACCTGAAAACAAACAGTACAGACATAAATGCAGCAACAGGTTGTAACAAATAAGTGGTTTTATTGTATTTTGAGAGGAGGACCTCAATGGCACGTTTCCATTTGTAGTTGTAGGACTGCTCTCTGTATTCGGTCATCATGACCAGGTCCTCCTCAGTTTTATCTGTGGCCCCAATTCTGAAACCTGGACAGGGAATGTATAATACTTTAAAGAGTTCCTGTTCAGTGCTGGGGATATGGCCCATGTGTAAATTGAAGAGGATGTGTAATCATTTTGAGAGTTCAGTGTTTACCTCTACCACAGTGCGGTAGACAACGTTACGTCAACGTTCAGTTTGTCTGTCCCAAAGACTCGATGGCTGGAGCAAAGCCGTCATGGAAAGCACAACCCTGAAAGTACGAGTCATTTTCCTGAAACCTTTCAACACAAAAAAAACACATATTCATTTTGCATTTTACAAATTTAAACAGATACATCCTCATCATAGGTAACAGCACAGAGTGGTCATGTGACTCTGCTGAATGTGTAGATAATATATAAAGACTTCGAGCTCGGTGATCCAGTACATGATGTAGAAACAAAATTAGTTTGAGTCATCTTTCGTACATTTTTTTTAGATCCTTTCATTGTCCATACTGATAACTTACTTTCTATTTTCGATACAAACAGAGTTTCCCCCGAAAAGTTTCTTATTTGATGAAGGCGTAACTGTAGTTTAAAAAAAACGTCATATACTTATTAAAAATACAGTACAAAAAATATCCAGGGGCTTAGGTTGTGGGGGGCAACTGGGCCTGGTGGGCCACAAGGATTGCAATAAACTGGAGGAAACATTGTAAAACTTATACTCTTACTTTTCTGAAGTAAGTAGTTCTTATTTAAAAATAGTATTAAAACTTAAAAATCCATACTTTTGAGAATCATAATTCTCATACATCAATTAAGTGTGTAGTGTGTGTGGTGTGGTGTGTGTGTGTGTGTGGGTGTGCATGTTGCTGTACCCTCCAAGGTTGAGGAAGCCACCGAGTAACGAGGGTCTGTGTAGTCGGTCCAAGCCTTCTGACCAGAGCGGAAGAACTCCACATTCCTGTCTGAGCCTTGCCTTTAGCCATAAAACATAAACATGCTTAATGTGTTTAAGAGACTGAGGGCAAACCCTCACCAAGGCTGAGTATGAAGTACATCTGATGTGACTATTGCTGGAGTAATAAGAACAATAAGGAATAGTAAACCATTAAATAAAAATGACTTCAATCTTAATTTGGGAGGACACTACAATCTTTAAGAACATAGCTTGATGATTATTGGCTCACATAAATTTTTTTATATAAAACAATGAATAAAATATCAAGGTTAGCTCAAAATTAACTCGAGGCTAGACCATGGCTTGGAACGATTCCGATCAGACGGGCTATGTCGATTGTCTAGGACTCGCTGGTCCAGGTGTCTTATTATGTTATAATAATATTGGAGGAAAGTGACAACACTGGCCACCTGGTAACAATCAAACACTAGATTAAATTTGCGCCGCCCTGCATCTGCATTCACTGTAACAAACAAAGGTGTTCGCCAATTTTGCCATAATCAAATTTGATTATAGAAATCACCAGGAACAAGACTTTTTTTTTCTGTCTTGGACTCGTCTTGACTCAGACTTGAAACTTTTGTCTTGGACCTCAAACTCTTTGGATTGGTCTTGACTTAGTCTCAATAGTCTGGTCTTGGACTCGACAAAGGTGGTTTTGATACAGCCTGCTGCAGACGCTTCTGTATGTAGGAAATCAGCACTTAAACCGTGTTTAAATAACATAGTCAATACTTACATACCTTTATAGTTGATTCCGGCCAGGAGTAGGTGCCCACCAAAAGTATGGCTCCGAACGACTCCGTCACATTTTGGATACTACCTGACGATGATCTTAATGTTTCTGGTAACGAGACGACATCAGCTGCCAGAGTGTAGGAGAACGTTGTACCAGAGAGGCATGAGTCTCACCTGAAGCGAGAGAGAGAGAGGAGAGGAGGGAGAGAGAGAGAGAGAGAGAGAGAGAGAGAGAGGAGAGAGATGAGAGCGGATGGGAGAGAGAGAGAGAGAGAAGTCAGGTCATAATGTTATTGAATATCATTCTGCAACTCTGTGAAGTTGCTGGGTCTATAGAGATGTTGAACTGACCAATATGGGTGTGGGGGGTCAAAGGCTGGTTCAGGGTAGATACGGCCGTCTGCTGACACGACGGTGACTGACGATTTTCTGGTCTCCGCGCGTTGGAGCTGGTGGTGGGAGATGACGACCTCGTCTCCAACCTACACAAAACAACAAACCCACAGCAGACAGGAGAAACACATGGGCTGAAATAGCTTTGGCATGGGTCACACTATTAGATTTTATTCAGAACTGAGTCACTACCACATAAAAAAAGTAATGTTTGATTATGTCTGCTTAAAAATCTTTACATTTTAAAATACAACACAAAAGTTATAAGTAAAAGAAAGAACGCTGACTGACAGTCCACAGACTGCGACAGGTCAGAGTGTTGGATCCAGCGTCAGCAGTGGCAGCCAGTTTGGTGTGGTAACGTGTGAGGTGTCCGTACAGCTCCAGTGCACCCAAACACACCTGTTGGACAGTGAAAATACACACAGAGTAAGTTCTGAAAACATATGGCAAACATACAGGACCCTTCTTCGGGTGGAATCTTTCAGTTTTATGTAATAATATCCCGTCTTCATAGTTAGAAAAAGACAATACACTGTATTTATTAGATATGATAAAGTGGTACATTCACAATGAGCGCAAACAGTAAACAGTTACAGCATTTTGTTTTTTAAATTATCACATCTGACAAGTTTATAATTGAAATTGTAACTGTATTAAGGTGGCCATTATAAAACCAAAATATGCTTAACTTATCATGGATTGATAAAATAATTTAATATTATTTTATGATTATTTAAAGTTTTTTGGATAGGAGCTTTAGTTTGAAGTAATCTCAGTAGCGACATATATTTCCTAGAAACTCTAGTTTTATGTGTTGTGTTAAAAAAAGATTTTTTATTAATATCTAAGTACTATTTATTTTATGGTCTTTTCTTTTCTCCTTCCCCTGTCCCCACTTTGCCTCAATTATTAGTTTCTCACTTTTTCTTTTTACATACACGCACGTGTGTGTGGGTAGACATGTATATAACTGATATAGGAATCATGTGTAGGTACTTAGGTATTTATATCTTTTTTATTTTTATATTTTTACTCCTTTTGCCTTCATGTGTATTGGTATATCTAAACCTGTACTATTTTTTCGATTAGTTTTAAAATAGAAGTAAAAACATGTACATAGTGTATATATATGCACAATATTACATCATATAGTTAAATTAAAATGTGTGAAAATTTGTTTTCTCTTCAGGAAAAGTTTCCTTACCCAGGACTTTGGATCCTCGGTTGGGTCCGTTAGGCAGAAGCCATTCAGCGTGCGGTGGTTCCCTCTCAGTTTGATGTGCAGCTGACCTCTGGAACGGTTCGTCAGCCATCCTGCAATCAGCCTGCCGCCCGGAAACAGGCAGGAGACGCACACATCACTCACTGAACATACTGTACTGAACCAGGCTCTTACTTGCATATTTATTGATTTGGGTGGAAATTTAGGGGAATGTAACAAAGTGATGTACTTTACTCAAGTACTGACATTTTGAGATACTTGTACTTACATTGAGTATTTCCATTGTTATTTTTTTGTGTATTTCGACTAAAATTAGCTCCACCTTTAGAGTTGCAACATTAAAGCAATAAACACATTACGCATCAAAACTTATAATCCTTATAACATAAATTATTCGAATACTGCTCCACTACTATTGATTTTGTTTGATGTTGTTGAACTTTAATTTTCTCCACAGAGCCTTTTGTGTTTGCTGATGGTGAAATAAACTGACTTTAACAGCACAAAATCTGTTTCACACCCTCCTGAAATACATTTTGAAGAAAAACACTTTAAAAAACAATTTTTGCATTTATTATAGTGATAATCAAGATAATCATGAAAGGAGAGTGATAACTGATCACATGACCTGGATGGAGATGTAGACGGCGTATACCACCACACTTCTGTATTCAGGAGCAGCCTGAGCGCGTCCAGACGATGAGCTGTTTAGTAGTCGGGTTTCAAGAACTCAAATATCGTCAGCTGTGTTGAGGGGAGGAGTGTTGATGTCCAAAACAAGCCACCCACGTGATTTAAAGTGAATACAAAAGTAGTATATACACTGTATACAATAACATTTCTACATAGTTGTCTTTTTTCTGCTGTTATTTAACTGATTCTCTAGGTGTACTTCTAGGCATTACCTGCTGGGATGATCACATCAGCGCCCTCTATTGGTACAGCGTAGTTATTTTCAGCTGAACTATTCAGAAAGAGGCATCCGACCACAGACTAGAAAGAATCACACAAAACAAATAAGTTTTTAATTGGTCAACATAAAAAAACGTTTGGTAATAGATTAGGATATTATGATTATACTAAGAAAGATTTTGACAAGCAGACTTAACTGTAAGCCTAACCCATTTTTACATTATTGTATTACTAAGAAATACAGTAACTGAAGACATAAATGAGCTGAACACATTCTTCTATGTCTGTCATTCTTCCTGGTATGGCATGAATAACATGTACCATATACCACGCTAGTGACACTTAACTTGCATTTGCAGTGATTTGATCACGGGGTGAAGCACAATCAATTCAATTCGATTCAATTCAATTCAATTTATTTAAGGTCAAAATCACAACAAGAGTTATCTCAGGACACTTACAAGATAGGTAGGTCTAGACCACACTATAATTTCCAAAGACCCAACAATTCCTTCAATACGAATTTGGCAAGGAAAAAACTTTTAACAAGGAGAAACCCCGGACAGACCAGACTCTGTTGGGTAGCACTGACACTGTCGTTTGAACAGAGAGACACTGATACAGGGTATACAGAATATATTTATAATAATTATAGCAGCTGACATGATGCACACCTCAACAATAGTAACTAAGATAATATTGTCAACAAGAAAGCATATATTAATCAACAGCCCAGAGGTAAACAGGGTTGTGTGGCAAAGGGGAAAGCTATCAACTTTCACTGGTTAGTGGCTCGTCAATGATATATGTTTTATTAGTGTGTTTAGTTGGAAAACAGAATGAAACCTACCTAAAATTATATGGCCAAACTGAAAATAACCTGCGCTACGTGGTGAGCATGCACCGTCATAAAATAAATGGGTCACCAAACTGAAAGATATTTAATGTAAGGACATTGATTATTGGCAGCCCAAAACCAGCATCAAAGCAAGTTCTTTGTCTTACCGCTTTGGCCTGGGTTGGTAGGTAGGTCTGGTTAAAAGGCAGGTGAGGGGGGGTAAGGGTAAGTGGGGCGTGTGGCTGGAGGTGGTTCGATATAGTTGGGGTAGAGTAGTAATAGACCATGAGGTTCACGCGATGTCCATCAGAGAGCGGTCAACGCTGCCAAGACGACATCTGCTGGGATGTCTTCCAGATACTGCAGACACAACAAACAACTCAATCCACTGAATTATTTGCTGAATGTTCTTCAAAAATTTAAGGAACTAAAAACCATGAACTCCAATTTGAGGTATAATGAATCTAATGGCTTGCTTGATTTAAGATGCGGATTTAGACTATAAAACAATTCGCTGCTCATAAAAATGAGGCCAATATTTTTGGTTTTGGGTGGTCTCAACAGATTTCAGCAGTTTCCCCTTGTGAAAGGACAGACTCCCTGATTATGTAGAGGTACAATAACAAAGTCATACTTTTTTTCAAAACTTTTTTTTAGTCTTTCAAATATAAAAAAAAAAAAAAATGTTAAGTGAACATATCTTGTTTTGTTGACCTACAGTTCAAAAAACCCATAATAAAAAACAGCAATCAGTCAAAACTTTTTTCCTATACTATAATACACTGAAAGTTAGCCTGAAAATCAAGTAGACCCAATTATAAAATATGTCTAACCGATGTAGGAGAGGATGTTGGAGGTCATGTTGAAGTGCCAGTCTCCATTCTTGTTGTTGCTAAAGCTCAGCGGTGTTGATGAACCATTCCCCATCGATGATGTGGAATGGTTTGGACTCTGGTGAGTTGTGGTTTGATAATCACATATGATCGGACTGTGAGAGGAGAAAAAAGTACAAGCAATAATATTCGTTTGAGATTGATGGTACAGTACATTATTCAGTATGTCATAATATTTTGTATATGACATCAAGTGGCGGATCTTTACATACCTTATGAAGCCATAGAACAACGCCCAAAAACATAGATGTAGTGATTTGAGCCATAATTGCGGAAGTTCCAGTTGTAGATTGTTAGAGGGCAGCAAGGCTATCTGCCCATATACATGGTGCCTTTGAATAGTGAGATAAAAACATTTTTATATTCGTAATTAGACAGAGGTATTATTTATTTGGCTTTACGTAAACCATACATTAGCATTTTAAAGGCCCCAGACACAGCAGTCAAATATATTATTTTGTGATAAGAATTGGCTAAGATAGCGTCTCTAAGACCGTGGTTTTCAATAAGATAATATAGAATTTTGACAAAACATACAGTAGCTGTAAAGAGGTTTTCTCTAAATGAGAACTCTGAGCCGAAATCTCCATCTCCGTAGTACTGCCTAACACCAAACTTTCCGTTTGATGTATTAGAGTGATAATACCAGATATCCAAAATGCAAAAAATCTTTGACTCTACTATGACAACAAAATTAAACAAAATTTTGAACACTGGTTTAAAGATGATTCAGATTTGGGTCTGGAAATGTATGCAAAGTGATTAAAAATTGAACATATGCAACATAACCATAATACAAGAACATTATAAGTGTTTTTCATGTACAGATTTGTCAACAATAATAACTTCTATTCAGTCTGCTCACAAGTATATTACGAGTTGTTATTAAACATTCATAAATGTCTAGGCACTTTTACAAATGCTATATAGTGGGGGTTGTTAAGTGACATATGTACATGTTTTAGTGTTTTTTCAACTAATTTTTTGATAATGATCTTAAATGACTGTTAACACAAATGGAGACTAACAATGAAAGAGCGCTATTTTGTATAGTAGTTTTTATTAGAGGACAGAAACACCAAAAAAGCTCTAAGAGGCAAAGGGGAAAACCGCAAAGTCAA
>NC_045746.1:18659209-18660829 GCF_008692095.1 Etheostoma spectabile | reverse complement strand
CGACGGGGGACAGACGTCTGGTCTCTGTGTCAGAGTCCAGACTCTCAATCGCCAGCATTGTGTAGTTCAGCCCGAAACACTTGTAGCTCTGCCAGGAACTCATGTACGTGCAGTCTGTCCTGATCACACCTAAGGAAAAAAGCAACACAGCATTTAGGAAAATTAGTTTATTATTCATGATTTTCTGATATACTGTCAGCAGAGGGTAGTAACACAGGACAGTAAATGTTAATGATTCTCTTTCTATTTCTCTCTTATCTTTAACAATACAATGTGGACTACTGTATGGTCTTCAAACACTCAGCATTAAACCAATAAACTAATAAAATTTGAACTTTGTATTTTTTTATTTGCATTAATCTTTTTTCCCTCCATTGATCACGCTACCTTTGTGTGGAGCGATCTGGTTCACAGGGATGCGACTCCCGTTGAGGTAAGTGAGCATGACTTTTGGGATGCGGTAGTCGCCCAGCCCTCTCCTGGGATCACCCCCCCACTCATACTCAGACTGAGGCACCACAGCTCCCACTGCACCCAGGAATGAACCGTCCAAGTCCTTTAACAAGGTCTTCTTCTTTGCATCACAGTCCATGTCCACACAGTCAGATGGGTTCACTTTACTAAAGTACAAAAACATCAAGTTATCAACTTTATTTCACCAACCAAAGTTGTAATATAAGTGGTAAAGTGGTTGTTTTAATTTCAAAAATATTTGTAGAGGTAAAAATACACTTGTACTGTCAGTTTAAATCCTACAGTACACTTAAGCAGCAACAATGAATAGATTTGGCTTTGATCAGTTGCCAAGTTTCAAAGAAACAGAGATCTCAAAATTAGAATATGATTTTTACAACTTGGAAGACATTTTAGATTATTCTTTAACACTAAAATCAAATAATATTTTCCATGTTCCTTTAAAAACTATATCCACTGTTTTCATTGCAGTATTCAGGTGTGTCTCCAATTTAAAAAAAAGATTTTTTACTGTATCTTGTATACAGAAATTGAATTGCAGATTTTGCAAGCCTGGTATCTGTTGATTTACCTCACATCAGCCCTGTGGACGAAGACTCTGGCCTGCTCTGTGCTGTCGATCATCGTTAAGCCTGAAACGTGCACAGGGTGCTGCAGGTCCTCGTTGATCGGGTTGGTGATGAACACAAAGTTAGTCTCTCCAGAGCAGACGTCTTGGAAACGGACGAATGTCGTGTCTGAAAACAAAGCAAAAGAAAGAGGAATAAGGAATATGTTAACTGTGAAGATGGCAAACATCTCCATCAATATTACTACTCCTACAACTCAGAGCTTTAGCACCTGTGACTTTCATCAGTCCTTTTATCGCGTTGTAGTTGTTGTTCACATGATGGGGCGTTGTTGGAGCATTGTTGTGTGCAGATCCAAAAGTCGGCCAACAGATTCCAGATCTGCCACCTGTACAGAGTGAAAACAGGGTCAGTGAGAAAAAAAGTGAGAAATTAAGGAAAATCCCAAAACATTCCAAGCCTTTCTCTCAGTCTAAGAATGTGACGGTATCCATAAATGAAAGCAGCAATGCTGTTTTAGCAGCATCAGTTTGTACTGTACCTTTGAGAGGCCTTGGGGCTCGATGGCTGCTGCTGG
>NC_045746.1:18647613-18658465 GCF_008692095.1 Etheostoma spectabile | reverse complement strand
TCATTGTGAATCCACTTCTCATTGTTGTTCAGATAACCTGCAGAGGTCACAGAGGAAAATAATCTGAGGACTTCTGTTCCGCATCTTTTTCAGTCTGAGCACTCAAGACCTATGAAATATGTCAATTCTATTTATATAGCACCTTTCATTATATGTAAACCCAAATGTGATACATAAAAAAACAGCATACAAATTAAAACAAAGCATTACTAGAAATAAGAAAACACAACTAGACAATTAACAAAAACAAATAGAACATACAAGTGCAACCACACACAGACCCAGACCCAGACCCAGACACACACAGTTATTAGTCAAAATCCTGAGACAATAAAAAGGTTTTGAGTTTGCTTTTGAATGAGGACACGGTTGTGCTGGATCACAGGTCATCAGGCGAACAGGTTTGTTCAAGAGAGCAGGATCACAGTAACTGAAGGTCCCCTCACCAGACCTGAATCTAATTTCAGGTAAAGCTTGAAGGTCTCTGCTTAATGACCTGAGAGGCCTGATGGGGTTGTGATCAGTGAGTAAGTCAAGAGATGTACTGAGGAGCTTAACCATTAAGTGCTTAATAGACTTTTAGTTTTTATATGTCTAAAGTGATAAAATGCTGTTTTGGTGATATTGGTGATGTGATTTTCAAAATTGAGATCAGTATAAAAATGAATGCCAAAGTTTCTGACTTGTTCACTTTATTTCAGAAAGAGGGCATCCAGGTGTAGATAAATCTTTTGTCTATCATTTTTAGGACCAACCCCGAGAATCTCAGTCTTGTCTGTATTTAGCTGGAACAGGTTTTTGGACATTCAGCAATTCATTTTGTTAATTGCGTTTACTAGTTTGTTAATAGAACTGAGATCATTGGAGGAAATTTAAGTAACTGTGTTTTTACTGGCATATGACTGGTAGGATATATTGTGTTTCTTAATGATATTACCAAGCGGGAGCATGTGACTGAGTAATGGGCTAAGGACTGACCCTTGTGGTACCCCAGAAAAGATTTTTCTTTCTGTAGATTTAAAACTACCTATTGAAACATGAAAACTTCTTTCCTTCAAGTATGATGAAAACCAATTAAAAACAGGGCCAGTTAAGCCAACAGAGACGTGGAGCCTTTTATATAAAATATCATGGTCAACCAAATCAAAAGCAGCAGTGAGATAAAGTAGAACTAAAGCTGAAATTTTCTGTGGGTCAGTGTTTTTATGAGAGCTGTTTCTGTGCTATGATTCGTTTTGAATCCTGATTTATTTATTTATTTATTTATCATATACAGTTTATTGTGATTTGAAAGATATTTTCTATAGTCAGAACAACTGCTAGACTTTAGGCACTGAATTACTTCCTCTAGATCTTTGAAGTAGACAGGTGAGAATATTGACATTGAGCTTGCAACAATAACTTTGAGTGTGGGATGAGCGAGGCTAGATTTATTGTCGCAATAAATTGTTATTTGTTATATTATCTCTAATATGAGACACTTTCTTCAAAAAAGACAGCAAATTCATCACATTTAATATCACCTGACATGATTAGAACCTCAAAAAATATCAGGGCAGCACAGAAATGTCCACTATCACTTTGGTTAAATCATTTCTGTCACCTGGACATGGTTCACCATCGATACGATAAGCGACTCTCTCGTAACCTGCCACAATGTTATGCTGCAGCACAACGTTTATCCCCTCATTGACCTGAAAAACACAGTACAGACCATAAATGCAGCAACAGGTTGTAATACAATAAGTGGTTTTTATTGTATTTTGAGAGGAGGGACCTCAATGGCAGCGTTCCATTTGTAGTTGTAGGACTGCTCTCTGTATTCGGTCATCATGACCAGGTTCCTCCTCAGTTTTATCTTGTTGCCCCAAATTCTGAAACCTGGACAGGGAATGTATTTAATACTTTAAAGAGTTCCTGTTCAGTGCTGGGGATATGGCCCATGTGTAAATTGAAGAGGATGTGTTAATCATTTTGAGAGTTCAGTGTTTACCCTCTCCCACAGTGCGGTAGACAACGTTATCGTCAACGTTCAGTTTGTCTGTCCCAAAGACTCCGATGGCTGGAGCAAAGCCGTCATGGAAAGCACAACCCTGAATGTACGAGTCATTTCCTGAAACCTTTCAACACAAAAAAAACACATATTCATTTTGCATTTTACAAATTTAACAGATACATCCTCCTCATTAGGCTAAACAGCACAGAGTGGTCATGTGAACTCCTGCTGAATGTTGTAGATAATATATAAAGACTTTCGAGCTCTGTGATCCAGTTACATGATATAGAACAAATATTTAGTTTGAGTCATTCTTTCTGTACATTTTTTTTTAGATCCTTTCATTGTCATACTGATAACTTACTTTTATTTTTACTGATACAAAACAGAGTTTCCCCCTGAAAAGTTTCTTATTTTGATGAAGGCTGTAACTGTAGTTTAAAAAACGTCATATTACTTATTAAAAATACAGTACAAAAAATATTCCCAGTGGCTTAGGTCTGGTGGGGGGCAACTCGGGCCTGGTGGGCCACAAGGATTGCAATAAACTGGAGGAAACATTGTAAAACTTCATACTCTTACTTTTCTGAAGTAAAGTAGTTTCTTTATTTAAAAATAGTATTAAAACTTAAAAATCCATACTTTTTGAGAATCATAATTCTCATACATACAATTAAGTGTGTATGTGTGTGTGTGTGTGTGTGTGTGTGTGTGCATGTTGCTGTACCTCTCCAAGGTTGAGGAAAGCCACAGAGTAACGAGGGTCTGTGTAGTCGGTCCAGCCTTCCTGACCAGAGCGGAAGAACTCCACATTCCTGATCTGAGCCTTGCCTTTAGCAATAAAACATTAAACATGCTTAATGTGTTTAAATAGACTTGAGGGCAAACCCTCACCAAGGCTGAGTATGAAGTACATCTATGTGACTCATATTGCTGGAGTAATAAGAACAATAAGGAATAGTAAAACATTTAAATAATAAATGACTTCAATCTTAATTTGGGAGACACTACAATCTTTAAGAACATGGCTGATGATTTATGGCTACTACATACATTTTTTATATAAAACAATGAATAAAATATCAATGTGTCTAGCTCAAAATCTAACTGCAGACCAGGGCTTTGTCTAGGACTCGCTGGTCCAGGTGTCTTTATTATGTTTATAATAATATTGGAGGGAAAGTGAAACACTGGCCACCTGGTAACCAATCACACACTAGATTAAATTTGCCCGCCCTGCATCTGCATTCACTGTAACAAACAAAGGTGTTCGCCAATTTTGCCATAATCAAATTTGATTATAGAAATCACCAGGAACAAGACTTTTTTTTCTGTCTTGGACTCGGTCTTGACTCAGACTTGAAACTTTTTGTCTTGGACTCAAACGTCTTTGGACTTGGTCTTGACTTAGTCTCAACTAGTCCTGGTCTTGGACTCGACAAAGGTGGTTTTGACTACAGCCCTGCTGCAGACGCTTCTGTATGTAGGAAATCAGCCACTTTAAACCGGTTTAAATACATAGTCAATACTCTACCTACCTTTATAGTTGATTCCGGCCCAGGAGTAGGTGCCCACCAAAAGTCTGGCTCCGAACGACTCCGTCATCATATTTGGATACTCCTGACCGATGATCTTAATGTTTCTGGTAACGAGACCGACATCAGCTGCCAGAGTGTAGGAGAACGATGTACCAGAGACGGCATGAGTCTCACCTGAAGCGAGAGAGAGAGAGGGAGAGGGAGAGAGAGAGAGAGAGAGAGAGAGAGAGAGAGAGAGAGAGAGAGAGAAGTTAGGTCATAATGTTAATTGAATATCATTCTGCAACTCTGTAGGAAGTTGCTGTGTCTATAGAGATGTTGAACTGACCAATATGGGTGTGGGTCAAAGGCTGGTTCAGGGTCAGATTACGGCCGTCTGCTGACACGACGGTGATCTGACGTTTTTCTGTCTCCCGCGCGTTGTAGCTGGTGGTGGAGATGACGACCTCGTCTCCAACCTACACAAACAACAAACCACAAGCAGACATGGAAACACATGGCTGAACACTAGCTTTGGCAGGGGTCACACTATTAGATTTTATTCAGAACTGAGTCACTTCACCACATAAAAAAGTAATGTTTGATTATGTCTGCTTTAAAAATCTTTACATTTTAAAATACAAACACAAAGTTATAAGTAAAAAGAAAGAACGCTGACCTGCCAGTCCACAGACTGCGACAGGGTCAGAGTGTTGGATCCAGCGTCAGCAGTGGCAGCCAGTTTGGTGTGGTAAACGTTGTGAGGTTGTCCGTACAGCTCCAGTGCACCAAACACACCTGTTGGACAGTAAAATACACACAGAGTAAGTTCTGAAACATATGGCAACATACAGACCATTCTTCTGGGTGGAATTTCCTTTATTTTATGTAATAATATCCCTTCTTCATCAGTTAGACAAAAGACAATTACATGTATATTTATTAGATATGATAAAGTGTACATTCACAACTGAGCAGCAACAGCTACACAGTTACAGCATTTTAGTTTTTTAAATTATCACATCTGACAAGTTTATAATTGAAATTGTAACTGTATTAAGGTGTCCATTTATAAAACCAAAATATGCTTAACTTATCATGGATAAAATAATTTTAAATATTATTTTATGATTTATTTAAAGTTTTTTGGATAGGAGCTTTAGATTTGAAGTAATCCAGTAGCAGTACATATATTTCCTTAGAAACTCTAGTTATTATTGTTGTGTTAAAAAAAGATTTTATAATCTATATCTAATGTATCTATTTATTTTATTTGGTCTTTTCTTTTTCTCCTTCCCCTGTCCCTCACATTTGCCTCAATTATATTTTCTTCACTTTTTCTTTTTTTACATACACGCACGTGTGTGTGTGTAGACATGTATATATACTGTATATAGGAATATGTGTAGGTACTTATGGTATATATATATATTTTTTTTTTATTTATTTTTTACATCCTTTTGCCTTCATGGTATTGGTATATCTAAACCTGTACTATTTTTTCCTGATTAGTTTTAAAATAGAAGTAAAAACATGTACATAGTGTATATATATG
Organism: Etheostoma spectabile; assembly: GCF_008692095.1. Taxonomy (NCBI): domain Eukaryota; kingdom Metazoa; phylum Chordata; class Actinopteri; order Perciformes; family Percidae; genus Etheostoma; species Etheostoma spectabile. The sequence goes on along the minus strand of NC_045746.1, from coordinate 18,653,397 downwards.
CACAATATTTTACATCATATAGTTAAATTATTAAATGTGTGAAAATGTTGTTGCTCTCAGGAAAAGTTTCCTTACCCAGGACTTTGGATCCCTGGTTGGGTCCGTTAGGCAGAAGCCATTCAGGCGTGCGGTGGTTCCCTCTCAGTTTGATGTGCAGCTGACCTCTGAACGGTTCGTCAGCCCATCCTGCAATCAGCCTGCCGCCCTGAAACAGCAGGAGACGCACACATCACTCACTGAACATACTGTACTGAACCAGGCTCTTACTTGCATATTCTATTGATTTGGGTGGAAATTTAGGGGAATGTAACAAAGTGATGTACTTTTACTCAAGTACTGACATTTTGAGATACTTGTACTTTAATTGAGTATTTCCATTTTATTTCTATTTTGTATTTCGACTAAAATTAGCTCCACCTTTACGAGTTGCAACATTAAAGCAATAAACACATTACTGCATCAATACTTATAATCCTATAACATAAATTATTCTGAATACTGCTCCCACTACTGATTGATTTTGTTTGATGTTGTTGACACTTTAATTTTTCTCCACAGAGCCTTTTGTTGTTGCTGATGGTGAAATAAACTGACTTTTAACAGCACAAAATCTGTTTTGCCACACCCTCCTGAAATACATTTTGAAGATAAACAACTTTAAAAAACAATTTTTTGCATTTATTTTATAGTGATAATCAAGATAATCATGAAAGTGAGAGTGATAACTGATCACACTGACCTGGATGGAGATGTAGACGGCGTCTACCACCACACTTCTGTATTCAGGAGCAGCCTGAGCCGGTCCAGACGATGAGCTGTTTATGTAGTCGGGGATTTCAAGAACTCCAAATATCGTCAGCTTGTTGAGGGGAGGAGTGTTGATGTCCAAAACAAGCCACTCCACTGTGATTTAAAGTGAATACAAAAGTATTATATACACTGTATACAATGAACATTTCTACATTAGTTGTCTTTTCTTCTGCTTTATTTTAACTGATTCTCATTAGGTGTACTTCTAGGCATTACCTGCTGGGATGATCACATCAGCGCCCTCTATTGGTACAGCGTAGTTATTTTCAGCTGAACTATTCCAGAAAGAGGCATCCGACCACAGACTAGAAAGAACCACACAAAACAAATAACTTTTTAATTGGTCAACATAAAAAAACGTTTTGGTAATAGATTAGGATATTATGATTATACTAAGAAAGATTTTGAAAGCAGGACTTTAACTTGTAAGCCTAACCCTATTTTTACATTATTGTATTACTTAAGAAATACAGTAACTGATAGACATAAATGAGCTGAACACTTCTTCTATTGTCTGTCATTCTTCCTGGTATGGCATGAATAACATGTACCATATACCACGCTAGTGACATTAATGCATTTGCAGTTTTATGTTTGATCACTGGGTGAAGCATTCAATTCAATTCAATTCGATTCAATTCAATTCAATTTTATTTATAGTGTCAAATCACAACAAGAGTTATCTCAGGACACTTTACAGATAGGTAGGTCTAGACCACACTATAATTTACAAAGACCCAACAATTTCCTTCAAATACGAATTTGGCAAGGAAAAACTTCCTTTTAACAAGGAGAAACCCCGGACAGACCCAGACTCTTGTTGGGTAGCTATCTGACACTGTCGTTTTGAACAGAGAGACACTGATACAGGTATACAGGAATATATTTATAATAATTATAGCAGCTGACATGATGCACCTCAACAATAGTAACTAAGATAATATTGTCAACAGAATGCATATAGTTAATCAACAGCCAGAGGTAAACAGGTGTGTGGCAAAGGGGAAAGCATACAACTTTTCACTGTGTTAGTGGCTCGTCAATGATATTGTTTTATTAGTGTTTAGTTGGAAAACAGAATGAAACCTACCTAAAATTATATGGACAAACTGAAATATACCTGCGCTACGTGGTGAGCATGCACCGTCATAAAATAAATGGGTCACCAAACTGAAAGATATTTAATGTAAGGACATTGATTTATTGGCAGCCCAAAACATGCATCAAAGCAAGTTCTTTGTCTTACCGCTTTGGCCTGGGTTGGTAGGTCTGGTTAAAAGGCAGGTGAGGGGGTAAGGTGTAAGTGGGGCGTGTGGCTGGAGGTGGTTCGATATAGTTGGGGTAGAAGTAGTAATAGACCATGAGGTTCACCGCGATGTCCATCAGAGAGCGGTCAACGCTGCCAAGACGCATCTGCTGGCTTGTCTTCCCAGATACTGCAGACACAACAAACAACTCAATCACTGAATATTTTGCTGAATGTTCTTCAAAAATCTAAAGGAACTAAGAAACCATGAACTCCAATTTGAGGTCATAATGAATCTAATGGCTTGCTGTGATTTAAGATGCGGATTTAGACTATAAAACAATTACGCTGCTCATAAAAATGAGGCCAATATTTTTGGTTTTGGGTGGTCTCAACAGATTTCAGCAGTTTCCACTTTGTGAAAGACAGACTCCCTGATTATGTTAGAGGTACAATAACAAAGTCATACTTTTTTTCAAACAATTTTTTAGTCTTTCAAATATAAAAACAACAAAAAAAATTGTTTAAGTGCAATATCTTGTTTTGTCTGACCTACAGTTCAAAAACCCATTAATAAAAAACAGCAATCAGTCAAACCTTTTTCCTTACTACTTAATACCACTGAAATTAGCCTGAAAATCAATAGATCCATATTAAAATATGTCTAACCGATGTAGGAGAGGATGTTGGAGGTCATGTTGAAGTGCCAGTCTCCATTCTTGTTGTTGCTAAAGCTCAGCGGTGTTGATGAACCATTCCTCCAATCGATGATGTGGAATTGGTTTGGACTCTGGGTGAAGTTGTGGTTGATAATCACATATTGATCGGACTGTGAGAGGAGAAAAAAGTACAAGCATAATATTAGTTTGAGATTTGATGTACAGTACATTTATTCAGTATTGTCCTAATATTTTGCTTATATGACATCAAGTGGCGGATCTTTCACATACCTTGAAGCCATAGAACACAGCATAACAATAGATGTAGGTGATTTGAGCCACATTGCGGAAGTTCCAGTTGTAGATTTGTTTAGAGGGCAGCAAGGCTATCTGCCCAATATCACTGGTGCCTTTAATAGTGAGATAAAAACATTTTATATTCTTATATTACAGCAGGTATATTTATTTGGCTTTACAGTAAACCCTCATTTAGCATTTTATAAGGCCAGACACAGCAGTCAAATATATATTTGTGCTAAGAATTGGATAAGATAGCGTCTCTAAATAGTGGTTTTCAATAAGAATATATAGAATTTTACAAAACATACAGTATCTGTAAAGAGGTTTTCTCTAAATGAGAACTCTGAGCCAGAAATCTCCACTTCCGTAGTACTTGCCTACACCAAACTTTCCAGTTTGATTTATAGAGTGATAATACCAGATATCCAAAATGCAAAAATCTTTGACTCTAATATGACAACAAAATTAAACACAAATTTTGAACCTGGCTTAAACGAATATTCAGATTTTGGTTCTGGAAATGTATGCAAATTAGTGATAAAAATTAACATATGCAAATTAACATAAATACAAGAACATTTATAAGTGTTTATTCATGTACAGTATTTGTCAACAATAATAACTTCTACTTCAGTCTGCTCACAAGTATATTAGAGTGTTATAAACCATTCATTAAATGTCTAGGCACTTCTTACAAATGCTATATAGTGGGGGTTAAAGTGACTATATGTCATTTTTTAGTGTTTTTGTAACTAATTTTTTGTATAATGATCTTAAATGACTTGTAACAGCAAATGAGACTAACAATGAAAAGAGCGCTATTTTTAAGTAGTTTTTATTAGAGACAGAACAACTAAAAGCTAAGAGGCAAAGGGGAAAACGCAAGTCAACTTCAATTACAATTATGGGATTGTACATTATTCCAAACCCACCCCGAACTGGCCCTCAGGTATGTTATTTGTCAATTTCATTCATAAAATAACTTTAAAATGCGAGCTGTAGTTGTAAGTCAGTAACCAAGATTACATTACTTTCCCTTTTGATTTAGCACCTGGTTTTTATTTCTTTTTAGTCTGTTTGTGTTGGCCTAATATTTTCTTGTCCCCCTTTTCCCCTGTACTTTTGTAAAATGTCCGTGGGCTTCATGAAATGCCCTATATGAATCTAAGATATTATCACATTCGTTGCTACAACTATCTTTTAATGCTTTGGCATGTGACACAGTGATAGTGACAACGTTACCCAGTTTAGCTAATGAGACATCCAACGAAGTCTAAGTTACCGTATCTGGAACTTATTCCCTTATCGTAAATTAATGTTTTTCTGTCTGAGCATTCATTCGTGTTAACATGATTTGGGGCAGCAATGACCACTATGGAAAAAAGTTTTACTAACTTTTTGTGTTTGTATCCTTTGTTATGATTCAATTTTAAGAACATGTTGTTTTTGTCATATGCTATTTATAGTTTATTTTATAAATGTTTCTGCAGTAGATTTCATGACAGAGACGTATACTCCACTCCCCACTAAGCACCAGTAGAGGACAATAAAGAAAAAAGTTACTGCTTCTTCCACAACAAAACTGACACGTTAAAGCAGTCATACCATGTGAGTTGGTTAACATGACCTGAGAGCTTGGTGATGAGGAGGAGATCCACAAACGATGGAAATTGACGTTGTGGTTGCACACAGTGCCAGGAAAACCTACGCTCCACTCTGCACTCATGGAACAGTGAGCGGGGTCCAGCAAGGGGCTCGAAGGCACGACTGTGTTGTTGATGTTTCCTAAAAACAAGAAAACATGAGGGACCGACTAAAGGTACAAGAGAAAATGTTATCCAACACGGAAATGACAGATGACATAATCTGACTAAAGCTTGATTTAGGGTTCTGCGGCGGCTCCACGCAGACCTTTTGCTGTAGCCTACATAAGCGGCCTGAAGTTTAAACTTGTGCATTGGTTTGTGCATTGAGTTGGAATGTGTGTGTGTGGGGAGTGAGTGATAGAGCGAGGAAGAAAGTGAGAGAGTGACAGGGATTAGCTTCAGAGCGAGCGCCCCCTCTAGAGTCATAGTGAGAAAAACAAAGTGTCTCCCCTGTGCTTTTTGACCACAGTGGGAAATCTGCAGCAGGAAAAGCTAACCATCTCCTTGATTTCATGTTGTTTATGGAGAAGGAGAAACAAGGAAAGATTACCAAGCCACAGTAGTAGGCGTAGGGTCCAGTGTACGTTCGTATCTCCACATACCTACATATGTAGCAACGGCATGGATTTTACGCAGAAGGATAAATCAAGCTTAAGTGAGAAATACGTGCAATACATAAAGGAATGAACAGTAAGAGACTAAAGAGTACCTGTGAGGGAGCCATCAGTGTCCACCAGCTGCACCTCATGCTCCCACCTGAAGCTGGCCTTGTTCGGTGAATTGAAATACTGGATACCACTAAACCTGATAGCCCAGCCACCACATTGATTCCCACACGTCCCATCGAGTGAGGCTAGTCCAATGGCTGCGCTCAAACTACGGTTGAAGTTGATGAACTTGGTGTTAAGAACACTCAGACCATCGTCCAGTGGAGCGATGACACCTCGCCGTGTGCTGTAGTCCTTTCCAAGTCCGAGCTCATCCACATAGGCCACAATGGTGCTGTTGGATATGGTCGCCCCTCCTTCCTCTCCAAAGTTGCTCACAGCCCACTGCATGATGCGCTTGGCTTCAATACCAGATTTCTCATTGTTGACCATGAGGAAGCTGTTGAACTGCACGG
>NC_045746.1:18646104-18647603 GCF_008692095.1 Etheostoma spectabile | reverse complement strand
GACCCACTCTGCACCTTTCTCACAGTTCCAGGTTGTGAGGGATTTGAAGACAGCTGGCTCAGGGGTTTGGTAGTAGCAGTCTCCGTTTCTCATGGGGAAGAAATCTGCAAAGATCCAAAGGCCAAACCAGCCCTGAGTGAACGGTGTTGTTGTAAAACTCACCGAGGGAACCCGCTTCGACAGATTTTTGGTCAAAGGAAGGGCCATCAGGGTGCTCGTGCATGCGGTACAGAAGCCAAATGGGTGCCTCCTGCGGCGGCGTTGTGGCGGTGATGTTGTTAGGTTAGTGACCCAGTAGGCTGCAGGGTGACGTCGTCGTTAGCAGGCTGGTGCTTTGTTGTGACAACACACGCCAGGTTGTACTGCAGTGGTTCTGCGTCTCAATGCCGTCCTCGATAAAGAGGCCCCACCCATGATGTCGTAGATAACGTTGTGCTCCACCAGCAGCCGTGAGTGTTGTGAATGGATTACGCCCGTTAAAGGTCTGGTGGATAGCACAACCTCGCACATATGACTTGTAGTTGACGTTTCCCATCAGATGCCAGTGGATGGGATAACGTCCCAGCATGAAGGCCTGTCCTGCATGGTAGACCTGCAATATGAAAACATAAAGTTTATCATTTCAATTTGTGTAAAAGCACAAGCACACGCAAAAGGAAAAAGAAGAAAGACGGATAGTGGAAATAAGAAGATCTAAAAAAAAATTACATAACCTGATTAATATATCTGTAAAGAAAGAAAGAAGTTTTAGCAGAGAGAGTCTGAATCGTCTCACCTCAACATATTCTAGTCTGCCTATTGCAAGATTCTCATTTGGTCTGGGTGCGTGGAACATGATGCAGCCTCCAAACTGGTCGCTACCGACCTCCTCTCCAAACCGTCCTTGGAAACAGGTTTGGGTGGCGAATTCACCTGCAGCACAGGGACAGAAGGATGATAATACTGTGTACGCCTAAGATAACATACATCATACTGTTTTTGTCAGTATTTAACTGAAAACTCTAAACTTCATTAAATAATAATTTGGTAAAAGACTATTATTTCTTTCCAATTAAAAAGCTTACATCACAATTCAATGCAAACCCTGCTTGTTAATCTAAAGTAGTGCTGGAACAATTAAGAAATTAGAAGGTTAATTGATAACAACAGCCTAAAGACACTGTAGTAACACAACTTCCTGTTTTATGAGGAAAAGAAAACAATTTTTATGCTTTAAGTTCAGTCTACAAATACAAGAAATTCCTCTTCAGTAGTAAACCTTTCTACACCAACTGAAACATATACAGAATGTACAGTATGTTGGTGAACCCGAACGTGTTAATGTAAATATATTTTACTTTACAGCTTCATTATGTCTGATATTCTTTACTTTTAAACAGCGCTTAGCGTAAAGTTAAATCAGAAAAGTTAAAACCCAGTACCTGTGTCAAAGCCATCGGGGCAGGCTTCGATCTTGTCGTCCCATTCTTGGTTTTGGGAGCCTCGTACAACAATGTTCC
>NC_045746.1:18644906-18646094 GCF_008692095.1 Etheostoma spectabile | reverse complement strand
TCAGCTCGGCCCTCAAACACCGTACCATCGGGCAGCGTGACGGTCACCCCGAGGTGTTTGTACTTGAGCGGTTCGGTCAGGGTTACATTCTTCCCATCAGCCGACACGGCTGCAATCCTCCTCACCTCGTTCTCTCTCTGGCTGTGCCTGAAAACAGAAATAAATCCTTTCTACCTGCCTCTCTATAATGTTGTCAAATCACCCACAGTTTATTGCCTACTGATGTTATACTACTCAATATGCCCTCAAAATAGCAAGCAAGACAGTTTTCTTACCTTTTGACATTGACATTTCCACAATGGCTGAACAGGTATTTGCCATTCAAACCACATTTTAAACATTGATCTCCAACTCTGGTTTATTGGCATTTCTTTAAACCAATCACAATCGTCTTGGGTGGCACTTAGTGCCGGACACAGGTAAAGTGCCTCTGCAAAATAGCTTAATGCTTAGGCATACATGATTTTGAGATCTCACTGTACCTGTGGCCTGTGGAAGCAATGACAATTTCATCTCCAGCTTTCCATGTCACTGCCTTCATCAGATTTAGTGTGGCGGAGCCGTTGGTTGCCGTCTGGGCCAAGTGGGTCCAGGGAACAGGAACTGGAATACCTGGAGAAACACATTATTTACATCTGAGGACAGGTGTCCCTAATAACATCCCTTTAGGACATAAGACTGAAATGACTCAGCTTAGGTGATATAATGACATGAAATCAGTTGTTTTGTTTTTATATTTGAGTCACAACTATTACAGTTTACTGGTGTTTTTGTTTACTGTTGCTGTTGTTGACTATAATTCATTGGTGGAAGAAGTATTCTGATCCTTTACTTACATGCAACAAAGTAAAAATACTTCATAACAAGTAAACATTATATTTAAGTAAAAGAACATAAGTTTTATCAGCAATATACACTTGAAGTAACAAAAGTACTTGATATGCCAAATTGCCCGTGTCATAGTGTTATTTATATGTAATTTATTATCACTGACACATTAATGTGAAGGCAGTATTTCACTAAGTTTGTTGAGGTGCAGCTTATTTTATTGACACTTTCAATTTTGGTTTATTTATTAGACAGAGCCAGACCACCCAACTCTGTTTCCAGTCTTTATGCTAAGCTAAGCTAACTACTGCTGGCATACAGATACGATGTGTCATGTTTGCTTGTGTTCATACCATGCAG
>NC_045746.1:18643172-18644896 GCF_008692095.1 Etheostoma spectabile | reverse complement strand
CACTCCCTCTCTGACAGCCAGCGTTTTGGCTCCATAAACAGGAAGTTCAGGGGAGCGCAAGTGTCCATGAAGTGTGATAATGGCTTTGTGCTGGAATGGCGCCCCCTCCTGGCCGATCTGAGCCGTCCACCATCTGTGATCAGGATGTTTTCTGCCTGCGCTCAATGTCGCTTCATCAAACACCAACGTCCCTCCTGAGGACAAAGAAACAGCAAGAACAGAACAATGAACGATAAATAGATAGATAGAAACACTATGAATACTTATTAACATATATATACTATGTAACATCGATAAACTCTAAATTCAGAAAATGTTTGTCATAAAAAATCAACCACTTCTCCAGTGTTCCTACAATTTTTTTGTATATCTCCTGTATACATTAAACACTATATGTTTTAACTTTTTACTAAGTCTTGAGTGACCAGAAGATGAGAAAAAAAACTAATGTGTAATACAGAAGAGAGAGAAATCTGACATCATGATCTCCATTATAAATCCACACCCATGATAAAGTCATGCATTTTGTACCTTGAATGGGAGCATTTTCAGCACAGGGGTGCTGGTGTCCAGCGGATGGTCTGGCCTGTAGTGAATGACGGCAAACGAGCCCTTCTCGGTGGAGACAGACCGCCCCATTGTGAACCTGGATGACCACACGTCAATGTAGAAGAAGTCTGCATTATCCTGAAAAAAGAGACAAATACTGTTGAGACAAACATTTTAAAAATTATTTAAATCAGTCCATTACATGTGCAAACGATGTAAGGTCAGGGGATCTGACTGTGCCCTCTTACCATCTTGGCGATGCCTCTGTCTCCGATGCTGATTCTGACTTTGGTTTCCTGAGACTGCCTGAGCGTCTTCGTCCACAGACGTGTGTGTGTTTGTTGGTGGATTGAACGTCACACACAGACCCTTCGATGGTCACGTTGACGTCCATCATCTCGGTGCTGTAAGGTGGGAAAGTGAGTGACATGGTTTATGTTTATGTACTGTACATAATGAAATAGAATAGAATATATAAACGATGCAATACATGCATACTTTATTTTAACATAACATATCTCTTTTCTGTAATGTACTATAACACTGGTAATTTTAAAGTGGCCATAGAATAACGTGTAGGGTAGCCTGTAGCCTTTAGATTTATTTTTTTTATGGCGCATACAATACTAAGCTATTAAAATAATAATTGACATATTCATATATTTATACATCATGTTTTATTGTTAAAATATGGAACAGTGAATCCTTAGGCTTACCTGTATCTGTAGATTGCTACCTTACCCAGGCCTATCATAAAAGCTATGTTAATTAAAAACTTTACAAACTATTGTTAAATTATCTTGGATTCATGTTAATGTGTATTTTCAGCTGCACGCCTGCAGCAACTCTGTTGAAGATCTTGTGTATTAGATCAAGTAAGTAAATACATTTCCAAGATAAAGCCTGACATCCGATGCATGATGTCCCTCATCTTTTGCTCTCTGTGTGTTGTCGTTCTTAAAATCCCAGCGCTTTGGGAAACAACAACAAACTGGCAAATTTGGAAGATTGGATTGTGCAACAAGGCAGGCCTGCTTGGTTCTTTCGGTGAATGACTGTATAGATTTACTAAGAATATTGTGAAATATGTTTACGACAGTTACTATCTAACTGTGACATTTTGGGACCACTTGGTTGGGATTGCTGTGGACAAAGAAAACACATACAGTGGCTTG
>NC_045746.1:18642764-18643162 GCF_008692095.1 Etheostoma spectabile | reverse complement strand
CTGAAGTTGATTAAAAAGAGGAATAAAAAAAACATCTTTTGGAAATTGATCTTAATAATTCTTAATTATTGTAAATAAATAAATGTTCTTCCTTAAAATACAGGGGGCATTAGTATAATTAAATTAAATTCCCATACAGGCAGGCAGATTCTTATTTTTTAAGGCCAATTATTTCATGGATCCGGGATACTATGCATCCTGACCAAGTTCCCTTGGCTTTTGCAATTAAAATAGCCCAACATCATCACATACCCTTATCCATACCGAGAGATTGGCATGGTTTTATTTCAATTAGTCTAACAGCTGGTTTGATTTGCATTGAGAGATGATCTCATGGAAAGTTCCCCATACCTATCTCTATGTATGGTGAAGGGTGTGTGATGATGTGGGGCTATTTT
>NC_045746.1:18642630-18642754 GCF_008692095.1 Etheostoma spectabile | reverse complement strand
GCCAAGGGAATTTTATCAGGATGCATAGTATCCTGGATCCATGAATTAACTGCCTTTTAAAAATAAAAATCTGCTTGCCTCTATGGGAATTTAACATAGGGGTGTGTATACTTATGCACCCTGT
>NC_045746.1:18642494-18642620 GCF_008692095.1 Etheostoma spectabile | reverse complement strand
AGAACATTTATTTATTTACAATACATTATTCATTCACAAAGAATATTGGTTTCCTTAAAAGGTTGGATTTTCCTAATTTTGTTTAATTAAGGCAATAGGTCAATTTCCAAAAGATGTTTTTTTATT
>NC_045746.1:18637611-18642484 GCF_008692095.1 Etheostoma spectabile | reverse complement strand
TTAATCAACTTTAGCATGGGTGTATAAACTTATGCGAGCCACTGTATACAGTATACTGTTTGCTATTCATTATAATGTGTTGTTAAGGACCAGGATGAGTCGTCCCATTTGTGTATACAAACTGTACATTGAAGCTTTATTCTCAGTGCTATTGATAAGTAACATTTGTGGAAATGATTATTCTGTTTGTGTGTAAAATAAAGTTAATAAAAATAATGATATTAAAAGTATTTGTTTCGTATCACTGAGTGCAAAACGCATTAAACCCAATGAAAGCAAAGACGTCCCATAAACAAAAATGATTGTGTTGTGTTAATTGAGCATTTCATTCTTAACCAGTGATCCATAATCTGGTTGTGGCTCTCCAATGTGTCTCTCTTCCTTTACAGCACCTGAAACCAGAGCCGGTGATTGTAAGCCGGGTGCCTCCAGCGGTGCCTCCTCTCCGTGGAGAGACATCTGTGATCACCGGAGTCAACTGAGATTTGTAGGTGTAGCCATTTGATATGTTGACGGCATCCAGCTGGTTGATGACGGCAACCACACAGCTCAGCACCGACAGAGTGCCTGAGAAAACACACACACACACACACGCACACACACACACACACACACACACACACACACACACACACACACACACACACACACACACACACACACACACACACACACACACACACACACACACACACACACACACCAAAAGGACAGGAAGAATCAAGATCAGGCTCAGAGATGACAAACAGCTTTAGATGTCTTATCATGCATGACAAGTTATTCTCTTATATGACATGCCTGATATTTTCTCCTGCATGAAAGGTGGACAATATTCCTCTTAGAAAGTCTGTCTCTTTTAGTGTCCATTAGGGTCCATCTAATGGTAAACTTAGACAGGTTTGAGACTGGTTTGTTATAATAAGGCGTGAAGTTAAATATCATAATCCAGCAAAAAGACAATTTATTTTAAGGACTTGAAAAATCTTTAACCCCTTAACCTTTGCTGTTAAAAACACTACGGAATTTCCTTTCCAAGGTTATAAGAGATGCAAGCTCTATAAACATTTTTAAAAGACATTTAAACATATTTATTTAGCATTGCCTTTAAAGTTACAATGCATAGTTTCTGTCTCCCCCATGAAGAATTCTAAGTCATGACAACAAAATCTACACTATAAAATCTTTCCGTGATTACACACCACCCCCACCCCTCCTCCACAAAGTTGCTTGTAACCAAGGAGGAAACAGAAGATTAAAAGAATATGATGGACTCTTCAGAAAAGGTAGATATTCCTTGATTATCAGTGGGGATGTGCATTAAAGAACGTTTGGCTGCATAATCTTTTAATAAAAATATTTTTTCTTTCTTAATAAATAATTCTTTCTGAAAGAAATGTTTAAATTGACAATAACATTGTTGAATCCTCCGGCTACTTCTGACAGAGGATGAGTTTGCACACACATTACAGAACATCTGATCAACAAGCCGACTGTTGCCTTTTAATCGTCTTATTGCCAAGAAGGTTTTCAGTTTGGTTTGTCCGTTTGTTTGTCTGTTTGTCAGTAGGATTACAGAAAAATTCGGGAAATGGGACCATACGAGGAGCAAGTGAATGCAACATTGGCCTTGGTGGAGGTCTGCTCTCTCCAACTGCCATTCTAGTTATTGTATTGTTTGGTTTGATCTGAGTGGATTATCCTGGTGAAATAAACTAAATAAACTGAAAAAAACTTACTGTTGATGGATGGAGACCGGCAGTACAGACGGGTCGATGTGGACATTTCTCTGTAAACTTCACACTCCCTCCCGCAGATCCTCACAGTGGAATTGTGTGGGTCGAACCCAGAACCCTGCACCGACAGTAGTGCGCCGCCACCATAACTGCCTAAATCACAGATAAGGGAGGAACAACTTATTCAAAAAGGTTATATTAAACTTGCATTGTGAGGCATTACAGCAGCAAATAATAAAAAAATTAAAAGGATAAAGATAAAACCTGCAATAGAGGAAGCACCAGTAAAACATACTGCTTTACTGTGAAATATGTAAAATTGACGGGATGTCTCTACAAGGACAAATCTTTCTTTTGAAATTCTATTTAGGACTATCCTGTAAAGTGTACATCCTACATAATTTGAATCTATTTTATTTTATTTTCTCTCCAGAAGCTAACATGAAAAGTATTATTTAGAGTGTCTCTCTGTTTACCCTCGTTGGGCTGCACGCCGCTCAGAGTCAGCTCATACGTGAACATGACACCTGACTGGGCGTAGCCTTTGACCTGGTGATGCAGCATGACTGGGTATGCCCCCCCTGGGTTGTCTCCTGCAGTGCACTGAACCTGTGTGTCGGAGACTGCAGACACGACACAGGGGACTTGGTTTATGGTGACGGAGATGTGCAGGGAGTCATTGCCAAATCCTGAACCTGTCAGTGTGATGACTGCACCGCTCGGCCCTGTGGGAAATAAATATTTAATAAGTGAATGTTATGTGTACTTTTATTCTATTTTTATTGCTCTATTCTGTCTGAAAAAGCAACTGTAGTCAGAGTGAGATAGAGTGATGGTGGCTGTAAAATGGCAAATTTAACCGTCAGGCTTTCTGCTCTCAAAAAATGTTGTTTCCAAAAGTTTATTAAGGAATCAAACAAATGCTATCCCAGATTAGCTAACAAACTCTCCTCCTGACCATTATTATTGTTAAAAGGTTGTTTTACTATGATTAAATGATGTAGAGGAGCATAATTACCAGTGGTGGGGCTGATGGAGCTGATGACAGGAGTGTGAGCTGCAGAGTAGGTGAAGTTGAGAGGAGGATACTGCACCAAAAAGACCTGGATGTTAGCGGTCACCAGCCCCTCAGTGTGTGATGAGTCGTCCAAGCATCAGCAGCATGGCGTCACTCTCTAATCTTGCAGGGTCTGCCACCGACCATCACGCTGGTGTTCCCTGGACAAAGCCTTTCCAGTGAAGACAGAGAAGTTCCTCCTCCAAGCTGCCCACATCTGTGTGTGAGGGCAGCTTGGCTACGGCTGTTCAGGGTGACAGAACCGTATGCGAGGCCTTTGCTTCTCACAATTACTTGACTGGGTGGTCCACGCAGCAGAGCGTTTACACTCCGCGTGTTGACATCAGTCACAGCGTGACTTCAGCTCTGAGGCTGGCAAAGACTGCCACGTCACCCACACTGCTGCCAAACCCTGACGCAGAGATGGTGACAGTGGTTAGGTTGCTGAGTCTGTTGGGGAAATCTGGAGACCATAGGAATGACGGAGGAGGTACGTAAGGATCAGTTGGAATGACAGGAGCTTTGGTTTCTGCCCATGTAGACAATGACCTCACCATCGTGTGGCTGAATGAGAGGTGTCACAGGTAACGCAAGTGTATTGCCTGACACGACGGACACGGCTCGCTGGCACAAGTCACTTGTCCTCCAGAGAAACCAGAGCCTGTGGATGTAGGATAGCCGCTGTGGCCGGTATGCTGCCGATAGGAGGCGAGACAGAGTCGACCACGCAGAACCACAAAACGGCGGCCGAGCTCGTCTGGTACAGCAATGATGGCGCTGCCGAGGTTGTTGACTCTGACAGCTACGGGGAGAGCAACACCGATGGGAAGTTTGCTTTCAGGCTGAGCCGGCAGTTGATCTCAGAGTAAGAGCTGTAGACCACCTGACAGGGCTGATCTCCAACCGTCACCTACAGGACACAGAGACACCAGTGTCAGTCACAACAAGCTCTGTACAGTATTCACGTTTTTATACTAATGATTTAACTCAAGGCTGAGAAAAACACAGTTTAGCATCAGATACAGACAAAACAATAATGAAGCATTTAGAGAAGAAATATATTATAAGTCATTTTTTACAATCTGAAAAAAACACTTAGTTGTGTTTTAACAACTGAATGTAAATATATGTGTATGTATATAGGTCTTATTGTTTTGCTTAATGTTTAGATAAATAAAGTCATCAGACTAATTATCCTGCAAGTCTGTCAAATACAGACATATTGATCCAAATTACGCCAGTCATATTTTTAAAATCTGAAGTTTTACTTTTTATTTAATGCACAGATAGCCTTGTAGTGCCAGACCTTTCTCCGCAGCGCTGCGGAGGAAGGTCTGACAAGAGTTTAGTATACACTTTTTATAGCACATTTTTGATAAACATTTAGGGGTTGTTTGCATTTCTTTAAACTAATCACAATTGTTTTGGGCAGCGCTAAGCTCCAAATGCAGCGACCATGTCTCCACAAAATGGTCTCGGGAAGAAACTTGTTTAGGTGGAACATTTGCACCTTCACAATAATTCCCAGAACAAACCAAGCAGGCCTGCCTTGTTGCACAATCAAAATTTTCTTTAAAACTTTAATACTTATAATACTATACTATAATATAATACTAATACTATATACTATATACTATTACTACTACTACGACTACCTCTACTAAAAAATAATAATAATAATAATAATACATTTTATTTGTAGAGCACTTTTCTTTGAGAAATCAAGATTGTTTCTACTGAACATTACTACTGTATGTGGTCTGTAGCAGGATATCTCAGGTGAGGGTTTGTGGTGCAAAAGTATGCAAAAGATATCAATTCATAACAGGCGCTCATATAACATATTTTAAGTTTTTATTAACAAAAAAAGAAGAAAGTACCTGACCCTACTGCAAAGTTCTTTGTTACTGGCCAAAGAATTTTAACATTTCAATACATTTTTAATTTAAGTCCATTTAGATATGAGCCATAAAAACACGGCTAACCTCATTAGCGCAGGCAGTGTCACTGAAGCCACTGCCCTGAATGTAGATGACCTGGTGGTATGACCCCTGGTTGGGAGAGATGGAGTGGACTGTGGGGG
>NC_045746.1:18637072-18637601 GCF_008692095.1 Etheostoma spectabile | reverse complement strand
CCAAGACGCTGAAGGAAAGGCCATCTGAGGTCTCATTGGTCTGAGGGCACTGTGGGGAGGCGACGCACTGTGGGGTTGGTGTAGAGATGCTATGTGAACCTGAAGGGAAGACAGGCAAATCAGTTGATTAGTTGCAATTTAGAATTGTCTTTATTTTGACTTAGATCCTAATTTGACTCTACTGGATGATAGTTACCTTTCTACATTAAAATATCAAATAATAATCATAATTCACCTGATTTAATTCCTCCTAAACACGTCAAATAATATAAATAATAACACCCGAGCATCCTATTCACATTTATACATTTACCTGTCACGTGTCTGGCCTCCATGCCTCCCACGCGTACAGAGACCTTGCTGTTAACCTCCTCCCGAGCCTCGACTTTCACAACTCCCTGCAGCAGTCTGACGTTGGAGTTATCCACATAGCCACTGCTGTAGTAATACACACCAGGTGCAGTAAAGCGGTATCCGAAAAACCCTGAGGGGAGCGAAGGAGAGAGAGAGAGAGAGAGAGAGAGAGAGA
>NC_045746.1:18630351-18637062 GCF_008692095.1 Etheostoma spectabile | reverse complement strand
GAGAGAGAGAGAGAGAGAGAAAGAGAGAGAAGGATTGTAAAATTGTGACATCAAATTCTTAAAGTGCTTATATTATGCTAATTTTCAGGTTAATAATTGTATTTAGAGGTTATATCAGGATAGGTTTACATGGTTTAATTTTCAAAAACATTACATTTTGTTGTACTGCACATTTCTGCATCTCCTCTTTTGTTAAGCTTTCTGTTTTAGCTACCGAGTGAGGCATCTCACTGAAGTTCCATCTTTGTTGGGAGTTGCACATGCACAGGACCTAGGTCAGCACTGGTAGGTAATCAGAGGAGTATGAGGGCGTGCCATGCTAGCAGCTAGCAGAGCATTGTAACGCGTGTTACAAAGAGACGCACGTTTGTCACGGAAGTAAAGGCTCGACTACAATAGAGCAGTTTGAAGCTCATGTTGTTTACAATGTTTCTATTGTCATAAAACTGTTTTCAAGCTCCTGTCTTCAGTTCTTGCTTGAAAAAGGGATTTTAATCTTACAATATTACTTTTATCTGATTAATTAAATGAAAAGATGACAAAAGAACATAGCAACACAAACCTGCTAAACAAAATAAAGCGTTGATGCCACTAAACATCACAATTGATGATATCAAACAGCGTGAAACCTTTTCAGGATGTTTTTCTTAGCTTAACAATAATGAAGGTTCCTTATAATTTCTGGTAAGGACTAGTGACTTATTGTTCTACCTCTGGGTGTCCTGGTTTCTCCGCTGTTGAATGGTCCTTCGTGGGTGGTGCTACCCGGGCTGGAAACACTGAAGAGACCCCGTACCCCGACTACCTGGAAGGCTGGCTGCCTTCCACTGCCCCACACAACTGGTGTCTCCACCACAAACCCTCGGAAGTGAGACGGGCCTCCAACAAACCCCTCTCCATACGCTCGTACATCATACAATGTAAAACTTTTAGTCTGACAGTTGAGAATGAACCAGCATTAAGGCTGCACTAGTCGGATCTTTACGCAACATGTAAATATAAATATCTTCAACATCCTATTCTACTAATGCTCTAAATTTAAAAAAAATGTAAGTTAAACTGTTTTTTTGCCACTTTGTTTTATTGGAAGAGTTTTAGGTGGCTTCCCATTTTAATTTAGAGATAACGCTTGCTTGCTGCAGCAGTTTCATGGACTTTCTTCCTCTTTCTGTTCTGTATTTTGGCCTACTCAGATTAATCTGACACCCTTCAAACAGCTGTAAACTACTGAGTCGGACCCCTATTGGTGACCACGTGGGCTCTTCTCGGTCCGCTGGGCATAACAATCACCTTTGCAGTTCTTCCTTCTGAGCGGCCCCCACTTCACACTGAGTTCTCCTCCTGTCCACATCACAACAACAACACAATGTGTGTAAGAAACTATGAAAAACCTGAAGAGCAGTATTAGTGTTACTATTTTTTATTTCTTATACATTTGCACTAGTTGCACATTTTCATGTTAGATTACCACCGCGAGTAGCCCTACGTATTTGCCCCCCTCAACCATTATTTTGAATACCAACTTACAGTATTTATCATTCTTTTGAACTGACAAGTTTGAAGGTTGTTCATCGGGAGAGTTGTTTTGCTGTGGGTAATAAATCATTATTTAAATTGCTGGGTCTCATATTTCTTTACCAAAATAGAGCTTTGTTGTCAAGGTTTGTTGCTGAAACCAGATCCAGAACAGTCAGGCCTGGTTCCTCCCATCAAGGACCACACAAGTTCGGACGAAGTGCTGTACACTTCCAGGTGTATTCACACTGGTGGCATTCACAGCCTTGAATCTATAAACAAACCCAGAAAGGGTCACTTTACATTCCAATGAACATTTTCTGGCTTTTTGAGCAAAATTGATTCACATATACATAAATGTTTAATAACTAGCCATCCTGTTTCAATATACTGTGGTACCTGATGAAGACAAAGCCAATAGTGACCCAACTTGAATACATGTTTTTTTGTCTGATGCTTTTATTAAACATTTTCCCCAACATCAAAAATATGACATATACTTTTTATGTGTCAGTTTTTTACATACACACCTCCTGAAGCGCTATCCTTTACAGCCTGCGGCAATGTGTTCCTATCCAAACGCGTAGACAGACGATCTTAGGTTTAGGCATTAGGGATCGTTCGAGATGGAACTCGCGCTCGCCTGTAACGTGGAACGATAGCAGCGCGGTAGCCAGCGGGGGCGGTGAAAAAGGCTTCGGTAAAGTCAGCAGTTCCAGCCGATCTCCAGCCGCCGTCATGCTGGACAGGAACGTGATGAAAACACTGTGTGTGGCGATTCCCTGAATTCAGTAAATATAATCAGACCCACATACCACTCTGGTACACAGTCTCCGTTTGTTTTTGTAGTTATGAGTAACTGGCAAAGTGCTCTACATGCGATCTCCTGTTTCTGATTTTTAATTTAACAACAGACTGGAATGATCCGATCTGAATGGTTTAGGTCTCTTTTTGACTCTTAAACTTAACTATCATCCACAACAATGGGGTGTCTTCTGGACAGAATAATCCTTTATCAGAAATTCAGCAAAATTCAATAATCGCTCCGATTCAAAAACAATAAAAAGTTTATATAAACCGTCATCATTGTTGTAATATCACTCGAGGTTGTTTAAACAGCTGAGAAGTCGGCGTTCCTCTCCAGATGCTCTGGGTCCGCCTGGTCCGCCTGGCTGCTTGCAGTCGTGTAAAAGCAACTGCGGCGCCTGCGTCTCAGAACTGCGTTCCCCTTGCTCTCATGTGAGATTTCCGTTGCCCCCACGTGTGCATGCACGTCAGAGCAAGTCGGGATCAAGTCCGGAAACACAAATCTAACCGCTGCACGGTCGCCTGATCCCGCCGTGACCATTTCTTGCCGACGACCGGCTCCTCGCACGAGCCTGATTGATTTCTTTGGGTGGTACATTATTATAAAGTAAGAAAAGGGTATTTCCATCAAAATTGGTACTTTCGACCCGCTTTGCAGATTATAAAGTGCTGTGGGTTTTTGTCTGGACAGTGGGGCTTTCACGACTACTTAAGAACGTGTGGGTACCCTCCATCACACCTTTCCTCTCATTTAAATGCCCACAAAAGGATTGCCTTAATATCCGAAGCGTGCACCTTCAGTGCAATACTCCCCCAAGTGGCTAAAAAAATAACACCAAAATAACCCAACTAAAAGTGTATAAAAATGGCTCCTACACATTTTTTGGTTGTGTTTGTGTAAAAATCCTTGTGAATTGTTTATCACGGTAGCTGTACCTTGTCGGAGGGTAGCCACTGTTTTCCCCACCCGCCCATCCACCATGTACATGCCAGGCGGCACACAGGGAGAAGTCGGTGAATGTCGTCGCCGTCCACAGCACAGTCACACACTCTTCCACCGCCAAAAAAACGATCTGCCATGCCTTGGCCCTCCCAGGTTCGAGCCCTGTCATGGTGAGAACGTCCATGTCCTAACACAAACAAGTTTAAAAAAAGAACAAAGGTTTCCCTCCTTTATTCCCCTAGCAACAGTGGCTCACCACAAAACTCTGAACAGTAAAGAATAATCAAACATCATGCTATCCTTCTTAATCCGCTTCTTTCCTTCAAAACATGCACAATTAGTTGATGTAATCAGTAACTCCATTAACTTCACTGGTTTTGTTTGAGAAAAACATTAGAAGGAGAGCTTTTATGTTGGACCTGTTATATATCTGTTTTTATTCAAAGTGCACCATATGCATTTCTTTTATTAAATGGCATTTTTGGGCAACTCAGGGCCTTCTTGTAACATCAACGAATTGTAATCATCTAATTCATCTAATAGATAAATGTACATCAAAATACAAATGAATAATATTGAATCTTTTTCATAACCAAGAGAAGCTGATTATATCTTTGTTTGTTTGCTTTCACTGGACAATAGGATTTCTTAACAGTTCATGACAAACAAGTCCTCGCCCCATTACATGTCCCTCTGGGTTTAAGCATTCTCAGTAAACGCTTTATATGACGCCTACCTCACTGAAGAATTACAACTGCACAGTTGTCTCCCCCACTCTCCCAACACAGTGGTTGGTGCTGGGACTTATCCTCAGGCCTGAGATCTGGGCTGTAAATCAGTAATCGTATGTGAATGAACCCTGGCTGTTTGACTCATGTTTCCGCACCATCACTGTGTGTTCTGGGATCCTGAAGTCCCTCTGAAATAACAAAAAATAAGCATTTATTAATGAAGATTTAAATACAGATATGACTAATTCACATCACAACACTCTTCACTTATACAAAGTTAATTCATATTTAATAAAATTATCCTCCCCTCAACTTTTCTTATGTAACCATTTTGCAGTAATTGGCCACTTCACCACAGTGGTAAAAATGTTCACATAAAGAAGCCGCAAAGTTTAATTTCTTTAATATTCATATTAAATTAGTGAGCTACATACTCAACTCTAATGTATGATGAATAAATTTTGCAGCATTGATGTTTTTAAAATCAATTTTACTGACAAATACAAGTGTATAGTATGGGGCCTTGTACTGCAGATCTTTAGATGTTAGATCCTGCAGGAAAATAACATCCATAAAAAGCAGTAGTTTGCCGTCTGAATACTTACTGGCGGCTTCTGCATTCCATCTCAGTGTCACTGGCATGAACCTACGGTGGCACATCGTTCAACTGCCGACAGTAAACTGTGCTGTTCTTGCTGACGCCGAAACCTTTCCCCTGTCAAGCAGCTTGCCTCCTAAGAAAAGATAAAACAAGAATAATGGTTATTTATTTTTTTTATTGTACAATAGATTTAAGGGATTCTGCTTTTGATTTTGGTGTAAATAAATAATAGGCTACTTTACTGCAGCATTATACAGAATTTGCTTGAGAATTGTCTTACCTGCGATGCTCCATAGAGCGGAGAGAAAGAGGAAAACAATGAGCGGGGAGGTAGTATACAATGTTTCCCTCCTGTGAGCTGGAATCACCCAAAAGGGGAAGCTGATGAACACTGGGTGGAACAGCAGTGGCCGCTGCCCATCTGCACACCTGATTGGTAGCTGTAACCCAGTTGACATAATCTGTTGAACTCCTTCCACTAGATAATACAGCCAACCCTTTACCACAGGTACAGTCTTTCACTTCAAACGCTTTCCCAGACCGTGATCTGTTTCAACATGGCTCGTGTCTTTCCCACAATGATGGAGGCTTTTTCACTAACCGAAGCCAGATCCATGATAGTCAACAGAGTCCCCAGGCATTAGACCCTGAAAAAGACCGCAATTTTTAACAATATATACTACACTGTATTTAGGATGTATGTGATTGTATGTGATACTGTAGAATACTGTATGAAGACTGAAATGTTGGGTTTTTCCTACAAAAGTTGAATATATCACTAAACCTTTTAATTGTCGCCCAGCTATTTTGTTTTGATTTAGAAGAAAGGAAATTGGTTGTATATTGCAAATTAAAAGTCAAGCAATAGCCATAGTGCTTCATGTTCAATAACAATATTTCACCTGTGATGGCCTGTAACCAGTCACCACTGGAGTTTGTCTCAGACCACTGAACCCACAGTCACCAGACCCTTTGAGAGGGAATGCCTTGATGAAAACCTCCCCGCAAACAGCATAATACAAAACTCATTGACACTGTAGCTTTTTTGACAAAGTTCCACAACCTTCTAAGACACTGTGTCTGAACAACTAACGGAATCACAAGAGATGCAAATTTCTCAGCCGAGTACAGACGTGTGGACTTAACATTTTTAATTTTGCTGATTGGTTGTTTTCTTTGGCCAGGTAAACAATCAATCTCATTATGACAAATGTTTTTTTTGAACAATCTCATAGCACACTAGTCCTATATTTGGACAAAAAATATTTACGTGATTGTTCTTGTGCTGCCTGAGGTTCCACCGACGTTTCCGCTTTTCAGCTCAATTGTCCTTAACCGTCTCTTTCTTTGTTTGATATTCTAGAACTCCATTCTTCGGAAGAACTCCTCCAATCTTACACCGCCGTATTCCAGAGCTAGCCTCTGTACGTCGTAAGTTCCACCAAACTATTTCCTCCCAAGGTTAATTTTTGTCAGAGGCCTAAAAGTTTTTTTTTTGTCTGTGCGCTCTTACCTCCAGTCATCGCTCCAATTAGCTTTTCAAGTAATACATACACTTAAAATGTAACAAAACATTCTTTTTTCTACCTAACCCTTTTACATTGGCTACTGCATTGGCACAGTCCACCTTTATTTGCCAAAGTCAATAAAAAGGGCGACATCACCTGGTTCTGTCGTCCAGCCAATGCATGTGCATCATAGTAATATTGCTACAAGAGTCTTAAACAATAGCAATAATAATGAAGGCCTTTAGCTGTATTCTTTAATGCAGTCCTGCCATGAGGCACAACTATACACCTCACAGCTGCATTATGCAACCCTACAGACTAACTAGGACTTGATTTTTGTAAGCAAACACACCACGTCATCAGGCAGTGGCCAACATTTTGACAGACATTTGACAACTGCTAACGCTAAACCCAAAACAAATGTCTGGCGGCTTTTTGAATCATGACTGTATACCTGTGGTTTGGTTTTCGCAGACACGGAAGAAATCTCCTGTCATGCTGCTCCTCAACGAATCCTCCCTTTTCTATCTCCAATGCTAAAACAACCGCATTTTTTCAACACCCGACGAGCTGTCCAACTGTAATGACAAAAAAAGCCGAGATACT
>NC_045746.1:18629894-18630326 GCF_008692095.1 Etheostoma spectabile | reverse complement strand
CTGTACACTTCCAGGATGTATTCAATGGTGGCATTCACACCGTTGCTATGAAACAAACCCAGAAAGGGGTCCATTTAAGTTCCAAATGAACATTTTCTGGCTTTTGAGCAAAATTGATTACATTATATAAATGTTTTTAATAACTAGCATACTGTTTAATATCTGTGGTACCTTGAAGACAAAGGCCAATAGTGACCCAACATTGATCATATCATGTTTTTTATGTTTGTGTTTTAAACATTTTCCCCACATTCAAAAAATATTGACAATAACTACGTTTTATGTTCAGTTTTTTAACATACACACTCCTGAGGCTATCCTTTAAGCCTCGGCATGGTGTTCTCAACGCGTAGCAGAAAGATCTTAGGTTCAGGCATTAGGCTCGTTCGAGATGAACTGCGCCTCGCCTGTAAAGTGGACGAGAGCAGGCGG
>NC_045746.1:18629582-18629749 GCF_008692095.1 Etheostoma spectabile | reverse complement strand
ACAGTCTCCAGTTGTTTTAGTTATGACAGAGTAGCTGGCAAAGTGCTCTACATGCGACTTGTTGCTGATTTTAATTAACAACAGACTGGAGATGATCCGTGATCTGAATGGATTTAGTCTCTTTGACTTCTAAACTTAACTATCAGTCACACAACATGTGTTCTGGA
>NC_045746.1:18628095-18629292 GCF_008692095.1 Etheostoma spectabile | reverse complement strand
GGGCGCCGATCGCCGGTGATCAATTCTGCGCAGACCTGGCTCATCTCGAACGAGCCTATTGATTTTCTTTGGGTGGTACCATTCATTATAAAAGTAGAAAAAGGGTATTTTACACAAAATGGTACTTCACCCAGTGCAGATTATAAAGTGCTGTGGGTTGTTGTCTGTACAGTGGGTGCTCACGACTACTGTAAGAAACGTGTGTTACCCGCCATCCACACCTTCCTCTCATTTAATGCCACACCTGTAAATATACCTAACGTGCCACATTCAGTGCAATACTCCCCCAAGTGGCTAAAAAAAATAACACCAAAATAACCCAACTAAAAGGTGGATAAAAATGGCTCCTACACATTTTTGGTTTGTGTTTGTGTAAAAATCCTGTGTGAAATTGTTTATCACGGTAGCTGTACCTTGTCTGAGGGTAGCCACTGTTTCCAACCCGCACATCCACCATGTACATGCCAGGCGGCAGCACAGGGAGAAGGCAGGTGATGCTCGATGCCGTCCACAGCACAGTCACACACTCTTCACCGCCAACAAAAACGATGCTGCCATTGCCTTGGCCTCCCAGGTTCGAGCCCTGGATGGTGAGAACTTCATGTCCTACACAAAAAAAGTTTAAAAAAAGAACAAAAGGTTTCCTCCTTTATTCCCCTAGCAACAGTGGACTCACACACAAACTCTGAACAGTAAAGAATATCAAACATCATGCTATCCTTCTTTCCTTCAAATACATGCACAATTAGATTGATGTATCAGTAACTCCATTAAATGCACTGTGTTGTTTGAGAAAACATTAGAAGGAAGAGCTTTTATGTTGACCTGTTATATATCTGGTTTTATTAAAAGTGCATCCATAATGCATTTCTCTTTTATTCAAATGGCATTTTGGCACTCAGGCCTTCTTTAACATCAACAATTGTAATCATCTAATTCACTAATAGATAAATGTACATCAAAATACAATGAATAAATATTGAATCCTTTTTCATAAACAAAGAGAAAGCTGATTATATATTGTTTTGCTTTCACTGGACAAATAGGATTTCTTAACATTTCAGGACAAAACAAGTCCTCCCCATTAAATGTCCCCTCTGGGTTTAAGCATCTCAGTAACGCTTTATAATGACCCTACCTCACTGAAAGATTACCACATGCACAGTTGTCTCCCAACTCACCAATCACAGTGGTGGT
>NC_045746.1:18627519-18628085 GCF_008692095.1 Etheostoma spectabile | reverse complement strand
AGGCCTGAGATCTGGGCTGTAAGATCAGTATCGTATGTGAATGAACCGCTGGCTGTTTGACTCATGTTTCCCACCATCACTGTGATGTTCTGGGATCCTGAAGTCCCCTGAAATACAAAAAATAAGCATTTATTAATGAAGATTTAAATACAGATATTGACTAATTCACATACACAACACAATCTTCCACTTATAAAAAGTTAAATTCATATTTAATAAAATCCTACCCATCAACTTTTTCTTATGTACCATTTTGCAGTAATTGCCACTTACCACAGTGGTAAAAATGTTCACATAAAGAAAGCCGCAAAAGTTAATTTACTTAATATTCATATTAAAATGAGTGAGCTACATAATCTAATCTATGTATGATGAATAAGATTTTGCACATTGATGTTTTATCAATTTTACTGACATATAAAAGTGTATAGTATGTGCCTTGTACTGCAGCTCTTTCAGATGTTAGATACTGCAGGAAAATAACATCCATAAAAGCAGTAGTTTGCAGTCTGAATACTTACTGGCGGCGTTCTGCATTTCAGCTCAGTGTCACTGGCATGAACCAC
>NC_045746.1:18624482-18626937 GCF_008692095.1 Etheostoma spectabile | reverse complement strand
TACACTGTATGTAAGGATGTATGTGATGCTATGTGATACTGTAGAATACTGTATGAAGACTGAAATGTTGATGTTTTTCTACAAAAGTTGATAATTCACTAAACCTTTTAATTGTCCCTCAGCTATTTTGTTTTGATTTAGAAGAAAGGAAATTGGTTGTATATAATGCAAATTAAAAGTCAAGCAATAGCCAATAGTGCTTCATGTTAAATAAACAATATTTCACCTTGTGATGGACTGATACCAGTCACAACTGGAGTCTTGTCTTCAGACCACTGGAACCCACAGTCACCAGAACACTTTGAGGGAATGCCGTTGATGAAAACCTCCACCTGCAAACAGCATCACAAAACTCATTGAAAATGTAGCGTTTTTGACAAAGTTCCACAACCTTCTAAAAGACACTGTGTCGGAACAACTAACGTGAAATCACAAGAGATGCAAATTTCTCAGCCGATACAGACGTGTGGAATTAAAATTTTTAATTTTGCTGATTTGTTGTTTTCTTTTGAGCCAGGTAAACAAATAAATCTCATTATGAAAAAATGTTGAACAATCTTCATCACACTAGTCTATATTGACAAAAAATTATTTACGGGATTGTTCTGGTGCTGCCTGAGGTTCCACCGGACGTTCCGCTTTTTCAGCCAATTGTCCCTTAACGTCTGCTTTCTTTGTGTTGATATTCTAAACTTCAGTCAATTCGGAAAACATCCTCCAATCTTAAACCGACCGTATTCCAGAGCTAGCCTCTGTACGTCGTAATGTTCCACCAAAACTATTTCCTTCCCAAGGTTATTTTTGCAGAGGCCTAAAGTTGTTTTGTTTGTCTGTGCTCTCTTGACCTCCAGGTCATCGCTCCAATTAGCTTTTCAAGTAATACAGTACACTTAAAATGTAACAGAAACATTCTTTTTTTCTAACCCTAACCCTTTTAACATTGGCTACTGCCATTGGCACAGTCACCTTATTTGCCAAAGTCAATAAAAAGGGCGGACATCAACCGGTTCTGTCGTCCAGCCAATGCATTGGTGCATCAATAGTAATTATTGCTACAAGAGTCTTAACAATAGAATAATAATGAAGGCCTGTAGCTGTCAGTTGCTTTAATGCAGTCCTGCCATGAGGCACAAACTATACAAATACAGCTGCATTATGCAACACTACAGACAAAAATAGGACTTGATTTATTGTAAGCAAACACACCAAGTAATCAGCAGTGGCCAAAACATTTTGACAGACATTTGACAGACTGCTAACGCTAAAACCCAAAAACAAATGTGCTGGAGGCTTTTTGAATCATGACTGTACCTGTGGTTTGGTTTCCCAGACACGGAAGAAATCTCCTGTCATGCTGCGTCTCAACAATCCTCCCTTTTCTATCTCAAATGCTAAAACAACCGCATTTTTTCCAACAACCGACGAGCTGTCAAACTGTAATGACAAAAAAAGAGAGATACTTTTTAGTAACAAAGTGTTTTGGGCAATGCACCAATATTAACAAAAAGTAATCAATAAAATGATGGAATCAGAGTCTGACCTGGATCAGGGGCTGGTCTCCAGGTTTGGTGAGCCACTTAACCCTCCACTTGGGGCGTCTGCAGTTTCCCAGCCATGTAACGCTGACCTGACCCATACCCGCAATACCCTCCAGAGCGTACTTCAGGTCCTTCTCATTTATGTCCACTGGCAGACCTGAGAACAAGCACTGGTTGTGTGAAGACACATTCCTGCAAAAGCAACTGTCACATAAGCAGTACTACATGCATGTATGTAGAAATATAGTGTTGCATGCGGACTTGGAGCGCTAAGTCTTCATTACATCAACTACAACTGTGTTTTTGCAACATATCTAAACTACTGAAGTCCATGTTCTCAAGTACGGACTGCAAAACTAAGAGATGTCAGTATGGTTTTTCACCTGTATCACAAAGACAAACTACAGTAAACAAGGAGATATTCTTCCACTGAGAAAGAAAGACACATAGGTAAAAGAATGACTGAAGCTAAAACTCCATGGATTTATTTTATAGTTACTTTAAACTTCATGAGACTTCCTTTAATCAGTTCTGAGTTAATAAACACAGTGTTTTCATTTCTCAGAGATCGCTTTACAGAGCCAACATTTCCTGAGTCATTACTCCGGCTCTCTCTGTCTTTGTTTTGTGTACGTTTCTACAGTACAGTAGCTGACATGAGGATAGATTGTGTGTGAATCAAGGAGCCTTGGTAACTGGCCAAACATCTCATGCATACTATTCACTTTGTGTTAACGTTAGCTTTGCATTACTACCTAAAAACTCAGTGGGCCATCTTGGGTCTCAACATTTCAGGTGATCATATCTGTGGAACAACGTGCATTCAGACAGGACAGTGAGAGTTGTTACAATGCAAATACTACACATTCCTATCTGAGCTACCTTTAGCTCGGCCTCCATAAATCTCCACATCAAAG
>NC_045746.1:18618298-18624472 GCF_008692095.1 Etheostoma spectabile | reverse complement strand
CCGTTCAGAGGAGGGGTGGCTCTGTGAGGGCGGGTGATGTTGATGGTGGCTGCTCCTTCGCTGTACATAAGCATGTCCTCGCTGTTGTTGGACATCTATAAAATATACATGTGGGAAAAAACAGGATTAAAAAGATTCTTCTTGTAATCCACAAGCATCTTTTGATTAACTGACAGGTGGTTGCTCATTTCTTACTTCACTACAGTGTCACCCAAAGAGCTACCACCTTTGCCCAATTTGGGGTTTTCTGGCTCTTTAAATGAAATGAACCTAAACTTTACGCTAAGTAAATTTGTGTGCTTGAGTCTACACTGCTGCCCAAAAGAAAGATAAATAACAATATGACATTGTTCATGTACATAAACTGACAAATTAATCAGTTACCTGCAAAACTCCTATCAGTGGAAAATCAAAGGCACATTCAAGTGGTCTGGCTTTGATCGTGTAGCTGATCTGTGAAGCAGATGATATGGCTTTGCTAACAGCGATCACCTCGAAAGAACGACCAGAGCTTTCAAACAGTGGAGGCCTTCTCTTCAGGGGAACAACTGTAATAAAACAATGCAAAGGAATATAATAAGATGCTGACCATCTAACTCTCAGTATTAGTGAGCAGCATCTCCACAGTCCTACTGTTACATAAAATTTAATACAATGCTCTACAATGTTGAATTGTTCAAAACAATATGCAGAAAAATATTTAAACATAGTCTGATTGCATTTCTGAACAACAGTTGGGTTTGACATTAAATCAACCCAAAATCAAAACTACTAACAAGCTTTTTACCATTTTCATCATCTGTGGTGGGTGTCTTTCCGATGTAAACGGCATCCACATAGAAATCTGCACCAGAGACGTCTTTGTAGAGGTAAAACTCCTGCAGACTGTAACTGCTTCCTATGAATTCTGTCTGCAGGGAACTCTGCAGATCCATGCATTTATAACTCCATCTGTCAATAAATGATCACCTTTATAAGCAACAACGTTGCTAAGACGTTTGCATATATTTGAAACATTAAAAGGACTTTGAGGTATTTACTGACCCTTGGCCCTTGGTGAACAGAGTGCTGATCTTTGTGGCATTTGTCTGGGTTTTGCCTTGGCTGTCGAGGTAAGAGAACTTCATTCCAACTTCATCATTCAACATCCCCTTATATGCAAAGCAAAGCTACAGGAAAAGGAACAGAAACATACATTAGAGACAGTTGAGCAACAATGCAAATACCAGTATGTTTAGCACATTTTTTCAACTACTTCTTGATTGCATTTATACGGTATAATTTTCAACCAGCTTTACAAAATTACAAATAATAAAGCGTTGTGTGTTTTACCGTGGGAAACCTGTCCAAAAACTGGTCCGTATTCAGACCTGACCTCTGTGGTAACTGTCCTTGAAAAGAACCTCTGCGTTCTTCAGCGACCACAGGCCACAGAAAGCGTCTTTCACTGGAGTCCCTTTCTCACTATTAAACTGGTGAGTGCAAGAAATCAGAAAACTGTGAGAATTCAAAATCAGATGATCTCCAAGGAGTCATTGTCTGTGAGCTAATTCAAAGATGCAAAATTAGTGAAAAAGTATCCATTAAGTAAGTCAGTTTTAAACAGCATGAACACAGGAAATGCTTTTATTTGTTAGTATTTCAATGTATGAACTCAACATACACATGCGTGTATCCATATCATTTTTGTTGTTGTTGTATCGCTCACTTTTACGAGTACAGACTCAAGTCAGTACAAAATATGTCATTTATTTTGTTCTTACTGACCTGATAGTTGTTATTTTCAAAGTCTTTGAAGTATTTCACATTAGTCCCTTCAGTGGTCAGGATCTCAGCAGGACACTCAGGTTTCATCATGTCCATTAGAGCTGACTGCACCTGTTCACAATCACACAAGATGGATGTTAGTATTGCTGCTTCCTCAACTATTAGGAAATGAAATGAAATTATATATATATATATATATATATATATATATATATATATTTTTTTTTTCATTAAGTAATTATTATAGAATTAGTCCGATTTACACTGAATCACACCAAAAGAGACACAACAGACCTCTGACTCAGATGCATCGAAGGCGATGGGCTTTGTAGGGATTCCCCCCCAGAACAGAGTGAAGGTCTTCATGTTGCTTCTCCCCTTTGTTACCTCAGCAACAGTGATGTTAGTGTCGGAGCCAAAAACCTCCCAGTGAAGAGGTTTGAAATCCCCTGCAGTCAAAATTTAGATGATCAACTTATTTATTTATTGCTCTTTGGCTGCAAAAACTACAAATACAATGAGGTACCACTAGCTACTTGTCTGTCTCATCATACCTCTGTCAGAATCGAATGTGACGTTATAGTGAGACTTTTGGCTAACGACCTCTTTGGTGACCTGGACTTTGTCGGGTTTTATGGACCAAAGGCTGTTCAAGGATGCTTCCACTATAGCTGCTGAGGCACTGACTGGAATTGGTCCTAAAAAATGAAAAAAGCGAGGGTTATGATTAAACATAATGTCTGGTTTATGCTGTATTGCGGTTGCATTAGGGTTAGGGTTTCCCTTTTGTGGCTATAATGCTAAACATATGCAGTTGTGATATTTTAAGGTAATTAATGGGCAAGATACAAATGCAAGATTTTTAAAAAAATGAATCCATTGTAAAACAAATTACCTGTCATTGCATCTTCGTAGCCGAGGCTGAAGAAGGTGCTCTCACAAAGATAGCTTTCACAGCTGCTGCTGACGGTAACCCTCTGGACCTCTTTAACTGAAGAGACATTTCTGGGCCAGGATCCAAAGGTAACCACCTGGGTAACAGGGATAATATGCAAAGGTGAAGTACAGAGGTGGAAAAGAGGTGGACACTGAACTCACTGAAGATAATGTACACTTTGTTGTACCACCCTTCCCTCAACCTGCTACATATACTTTTACCTCATTTAGTAATTTCCTAGATTCATTTAAATGCAGTAAGGTGTGGAGGTATTGCTGTGACTAAAGACATCAGTATCTCTGCTTCCAAAAAACAGAACTGGAAAGCTCAAAACAACCCAAAAGAAGAATGAAAACTTAATAGATGAGTGACAGAAACCAGTTAATAGTAAATGGTCATTACTCGCTTTTAACAAAAAATGTTTACAGGTGGATTTTAAAGAGCATACAAATTCATTTTAGTGTACTCTATTACTTACAATTAATGAAAAAGGAAACTAGAGAGGTGTAAAATTCAATCTGTTTTGTTTATTTCAAAATTTTGGGAAGTATGCTTATTAGCTTTCTTATTGTCCGATAAATTGAGATTGATATCACTGAAACAACATTTTAATAGGCTGGAGCTAGGTGACCATGATAGCTTAGCATAAAGCCTAAAAAGAAACAAGCAAACAGCTAACTAACTCTGTTAAAATGCTACACGTACAGTACCAACAGCTCACTAATTAACTATTTATGTGCTGCGCTATTTCCTGATCAGGAGAAGTGACTTTCTTGGATAGAGCCAGCTAGCGTTCCCCCTTTTTCCAGTCATGCTGTGCTAAGCTAACAGTATTATGGCTGTAGCTTGATATTGAGCGAATGAACAGATACAGTGAGGGAGTGGTGTCGATTTTCTCATCTAACTCGACAAGAAAATATGTATCCATTCTTTTAAAGGTGCTGTAGGAAGGATTGAAAAGATCCAGGACTTAGCCAAAAAATTTAAACTTTTCAGTTCCTCCCCCTTTTTGCTAAAGCCCACAACGGTCTCCTAAGCCCCTTCCCCCACAAGGGATAATGAATGTGTGTGCATGAGGAGTGATTGACAAGCAGTCAAACTATCCCCGTGGCCCTGATTGCATCTGAACGGGGAGCTCTGGAGTTTTGCAATTCACACTACAGGCTGTAGGTGGTGCCAGAGGAGCTGAGATTTCTTTTTAAATAACCTGCTTTGTGTAGTTCTACTCGAACATAGGTTCAGTTAGGGTTAGAAAGTTAGTTTTATAAGTCTTACCTACTGCACCTTTAAAGGGCGGTGAATAGACAATCTGGGATGTGTTGTGTTTAAGAGAAATAAACTACAGGTTTGCAACTACATACCTGTTCTTCATCGAACACGTCATATTTAACCTCAATATCCTGAACCTCATTGACAGCACCGTCTGCCTTGTCTTCTGTGAAGGAACTGTCCCCTTGGAAAATGGCAAGGTTGACACTAGCTGCACCGCCATATCCTTGATGAAGAATTTCAATGTAGTAGCTACAAGAAAAATTGTTTTTTAATTTTTTTCAAGGAAAAAACTAAGTTCACAGCTAACATGAATATGGTGTGGTTTAAATTTCAAGAGCCATTAGAGTCATGTACTTACGGTTTTCCTTCCTCCAGAGCCAATGTGACAAAACCTCCCTGGTATGCAACTTTAACCTGAAGCAGAGATTGTGAAAAAAACAAGCAAGAAAGAAAAAGGGATTTTCTCACAAAACAATAAATCTAAATTACCTAAGTATCTTTGATTGCTTCAAAAATATAGCATGCTTTCTTTTGATAACATAGATGATAACAGGTGTGATTCATTTTGAACCAAACCCTCTGCTCATACCTTGTCTTCGGGGCGACTGGAGTTGCTGAGGTAGAGCTCACAATTGTAATAACATTGGAGGTATATTTTGTAGTTGGCGCTGGCTGGAGGGACAAGGAAGCCCCTGGATCGTGAGCTCAAATAATTATTTTCCAAAGATAAGACATAGGGCATGGAGTCAATCCACTGTGTCCAGTATCCAGTTGTGTTCTCATTGTAGCGCCAAATGTCCGTCGGGTATGAGGACATTGTCTTGTTCCACACCTCCATCTTTAAGCCTCTTCCACCTGGATGTAGAAAATGGGCCAAAAGAAAAATGAATGGTGGTGTGTCAAAACTAGAGCTAAAACCTATATATAAATGTATTTACAATATTATAACAATATATAATAATATATTATATAATAATTCTAATGTAATATTATTATAATAATAATTTACAATATCCGTGAGATGTTTTCAACAAGAGGCATAGCCAGTAGTACATCTGCTTTTGACAGACCCTCCAATCATCATGCTGAAGCCCGGAGTCCAGGCCAGCCCTCTATTGACCCCCAGAGACGCTTCGTGGGCGGGACATAACCGCAACATTTATCTAATGACCGTCTAGTTTCTATGTACTTAAAAAAAACTTTTCAAGTGGATGCTACTGTCACTGCCCAATGTCAGGCGAGTGCAGATTTGAGTCGCGCATGCGTCACTTTGCGACAAGTAGCATATAAGATCCTAATGAGAGACTTCTGTAATGTCAATCCAATTAAAATGGAATTACTAAACAAAGTTAGTTCACTATTGGTTACAAGTTAGCAGTCAAACATAACAAAGGCTGTCACTGGAATGGCATTTTGAGCTAACATTAGCAATCAAACAATCATAACTAAATAGCAAAAACGTTTTTGAAATGATTCCCATCTTGTGTTATTGTTTGTAATGAGAAAGGTTTATTATTTTTCAGTATGACAATTATGTTGTAAACCATTTAAATCTGAGCATGCTGCACTCGACCAAAGCCGGTCTGACTCGACTCTCGTTGGGTAAACCGTTTACATCTACATACGCAACTCAAATCTGCACTCTCCTCACATTGGGCAGTGACAGCTAGGCTTCAACAGGGAAATGCACTGACGCTACGGGAATGTACGCGAAGGAAATCAAGTCAGCTTATTCTAAACAAACTCGTCTTCGAGATGAACGTGTTCTAACGCATTTTTTGTCAATAAAATGTTAACACAATAGTACATATTTTACCATTCATTTTTGACATTTTAGGGAAGCTGAGCTTCCCTTGCAGTCTTAAAAAAATTGCCACTGGTGTGTGTTGACTTTTAAAAAGTTAAAAACAATGCTTTGAAACAATGTATATCTGTTTATGTATTGTATGCTGTATAATATGCATTAATTCTCATTCTTTGTCTCTGTGAAGAGGTCAAGCCCGGCCTTTTTGTCTCTCACCTTCTTCCTCTGTCTCTAAAGAATTGGTATATGTTATTATATACACTACCGGATATATTATATTATATATTATATACACTAACACTAAGTTTGGGGCCACTTACAAATTTCCATACCCCTCCGTTATAGACAGAATACTAGCTGATCTGAGTGGGTGGCAGATCTTTAATGTAATATC
>NC_045746.1:18618098-18618288 GCF_008692095.1 Etheostoma spectabile | reverse complement strand
TTGCCCATTATCCACAACCATTCTTTCAACGTTCTAAAGGCACATTATGTTTACTAATCTGATATCATTAAAAAAACTAACTAGAAAAACATTGGAGAACCCTTTTGCAATTATGTCAGCACATGATGTAATCTGAAATCTGCTGCCCTGGTTAAAAAAGCAATGCAACTGATCTCATCTGGTATTCTGT
>NC_045746.1:18617507-18618088 GCF_008692095.1 Etheostoma spectabile | reverse complement strand
GTGCAATGGAAATTTCTAAGTGACCCCAAACTTTTGACCAGTAGTGTATGTAGTGTATATATACTTATTTAGCGTACATGAGGCTTTTCCTCAGGAAAGGTAACTACTGTCCCAGCCTTTGGGAGCCGTCCCTGCTGGTCCAGACTTGATTGGAACAAAGAATGTGTATTCAGGTAGTTTAAAAATAGGTGACACTGACTTTGATCCTGTGGCCAGGTGTGGTCTCATTTGACCAATAAGGAGAGTTTTCACCCACAACTCTAGGGAATAAACGTTTGTCATTTAGAAATATTCAGGACTGATCTCATGTGATTCCATCAGGGAGAAGCGTGGATCAAGTTTGCTGTCAGATGCAGTGTTATGTTTTGTGTTTTATGGTCTTTGTCATATCATTTTCATCAAGCTGTTTTATTAAACGTTTTGTTAATTCTCCATTGAAACTCTAGCCTCTCTCCTTCCTCATCAAATCAAAGAACACCTGTTAGATTGTTCTAACATGTCCTCACCTGGGTAGACTGTAGCATTGTTGTTCATCTCTTGTTTGGCAGTTCTGCAAGTAATTCTGTCATCTGACACACTCT
>NC_045746.1:18616813-18617497 GCF_008692095.1 Etheostoma spectabile | reverse complement strand
TTCACAAGGAAGGCCTGAAGAAAAATCTGTGATTAAAAGCAACTCACAAAAATATAAAAAACTGTGAAATACTGATTTAATTTAGATGATTATTGTGTCAAACAGCAGGGATTCGAGAGGAAACGTGAATTACTTTCAAACACTTACTGTAACCCAACGTGTTAAATGACTCACGACATCTTATTGTCATGGTCTGTTTAGCCTCTAAGCTTTCAGGAAATTCTTATCTCTGCCATGTGACACCTCTATGGTTTTCTTTTGTTTTTCGTGTCTAAAATATGTACATGGTCTGTTTGTGTTGAAAAGGATTATCACCATCGACAACTCAAGGCCCCTACAACGTGTCAGATTTTGTTTTATGGAGATGCACCACATCCAATTGTTTATTGTTGTGCATGCTATGAAAATTTGAGGAAATCACAAAATTGTTTTACTTGGATGTTTTTTAAGTTGTCTAACTTTAAACTGTGGAAGCAGAGGCCTGATGGACTATCTGATTATTAGTACTTTGATTTATCTAGTCGGTTACAGTTCATGTTCTCAGTCATTTATAAATCTTATTGTGGACATGAAGGTCTGAAAAATCTAAGGTAAATTATATAAATAGTTATATTGTCATTTGATAATGCATGCTCTGGATTCTGCATTTGGTTTATATTAATATACATGTCCAGCACATTAAGC
>NC_045746.1:18614967-18616803 GCF_008692095.1 Etheostoma spectabile | reverse complement strand
ACCAAAGTTCATCATGTTACAATGTGAAAATGTGGAAGAATACTGATTTAATTATTTTATTATTGTTACTGTTATATTATTGGGTCACGTACTCCGACTCATGACGTCTTTTGAAAGACAGCTCGTCTAAGCTTTCAGGAAATTCTTTCCTCTGCCATGTGACACCTCTATGGTTTTCTTTTGTTTTTCGTGTCTAAAATATGTGCATGGTCTGTTTGCGTTGAAAGGAATTATCACCATCGCACGACTCAAGGCCCCTACAACGTGTCAGGTTTTGTTTTGGAAAGACGCACAACATTCAACTGTTGAACATGCCTAACATTTTGTACTGTGTGGAAACAACATCACAAAAGTTGTCATGGTATTATAAACTGGCTACAGCTGGTGAGTTTCTGTCTGATTACCTCCAACAAGAACACGTGCTGGCCGATCGGTTTGGTCAAAGAAGCGGCCGTAGATGGTCAACAGGGTTCCACCCAGGACACTGCCCATGGTGGAGACTCCTGTCACTTCTGGAGACATAACAAACATTTCACTGTAATAGGAATAAATACTACAGAGGAAGTACTTTATTGTGAATAAATTGCTTTCTGTCTAACATACCTGCAAAGGTCTGAAACATGGAGAGCTTGCCCAAAGCTGAAACCCTGTACAGGTTCTTTTCTGAAAAACTCCTGAGGATTTTAAAGATTAATTAATTAATTAATTACTGTTACAGTTGTTCATAATATAACTTTATTGTTGAGTGAAACAGTTTATCACAGAGAAGTCAAACTCTTCAGGAGCCTAATATCTACACATTCTTCAGTTTATCTAGCTGCATTTTGAAAGGTTGAATAAACCTTGTGGTAAGAAATCTTTCTAAAAGCAGGAAGGTGATAGATAGGTGGCAGATTTTAAACTGACGTTAAAATGTAAATAAATGCAGCAACCTCAGTTAGCAATAAGTCAAACGTTTTAATAGTGCTTTACCTTCCGTATTCACCATCAAGAATGTAACTCAAGTTGTGATGCCCTGTTGGAAAATAAAATACAATTATTAAAAGACACTTTGCCAAGTTTCAAAATTGACCTTATTTTAAAGCAGCTGTAATTATGAACAAACCCAGCTTACCAACATACGTCCCCGTCATTTTGCAGCTCATGTATCCCCACTGAGCGTATTTATAGTCCAGTCGTAGACCATATCTTTTGAAAAAAAAGTTAGAAAAATTAGTTTTATTGAACATAATTTTAACTTTTAATTTCTACGTCTCCAGAGAAACCACTTACAGTTCATCTGACTCTGGTTTAAGCAGCTCACATGGCATCCCTCCCATGTAGGCTCTGCAACAAACAAAATGTATTTATTAGAATATACAGTTTATATTTAAAAATATACCTACATATACATTAAACTGGTATTTAACAAACAAGCAAATATACTTCTGTAACTTAGTCTTACATTTTCATAAAGCAAGTGACTAAATCTCAGTGGGTTGATCATTTCAACTTTTTTCAATGCAAATCGACAGGATATTATCAAACAGCTGTTATAAATGTCCCTCATTCCAAAAATATTGTGCTTGGGTGGGAA
Organism: Etheostoma spectabile; assembly: GCF_008692095.1. Classification (NCBI taxonomy): domain Eukaryota; kingdom Metazoa; phylum Chordata; class Actinopteri; order Perciformes; family Percidae; genus Etheostoma; species Etheostoma spectabile. Next base: position 18,615,227 of record NC_045746.1, on the reverse strand, counting down.
AAAATGCTTTGTGAATGTTTTAAAGCATCTGTTTTTATTTTATTTTAATACCTCACAAATCTGACATTGAGGCCATTGGAGCTTGTGGCAGTGCTGCTTCCATACACATCGGTGTTGATACGTCCTCGCAGTGTCACCAAGGTGCCTGCAGTGATTTTGAAGGGTGTTCAATATAAAGTTCAAATTGGACTCTAAGTCTGTAAATTAACTGTAAATTAAGTGCATGCTATGGAAATAAAGAACGGTACCTGGGGGACCAC
>NC_045746.1:18613779-18614957 GCF_008692095.1 Etheostoma spectabile | reverse complement strand
GGACTCAGAGAGTAGATAGTAGGCGTGTGACTCCAGTCAGGCTAAGGAAAGTTATATTAACAATGGAAAAATACTGTTAGAGACGTATCCAAACTTAACAGCTGTATCAAATAACTTGAAATTGTAAATGAAGGTGTCTTGTGTTGCATTAGCTGCAAACTTACATAGAAGCTGCAATAATAGTAGTAGTAGTAGTAGTACCATGAGCGGCACAAATTGCTGTCAGGAATGGAAACACCATCCACACTGACACGGACCATATACTGACCTATTGGCATGGCTCTGTGATGGACAAATTAATCATTTTAGATAGAAATACACATAAAGGGACTTGTGTATATTCAATTAAGCCCGCAGGCTACCTGGTGTAACACATGATCTGGTTGCTGTGTGTTGAGTCTCTCTCCACATCACAGGGGACTGACAGGGTATCTGACACCAGGGTTACACGGTTGCCAAATGTGTCGTCTTTTGGATTTAGCTGGAACTGTTTCTCCTGGGAAAAACCTGGGAAAAGATACGCATACATAGGAAACATTTAGGGTAATGAACACAGGTGAAAATGTAGCTAAAAAGCCTAATTTCTTCAGTTGCATCTCCTCAGATAAAGTGTATGGTAACTAGTACAAACAGGATTAATTATCATACCAATATTTAGTCATTCATTTGTTTAATGTATTGTAGCTGAATTAAAAAAAAAACAGTAGTTCTTAAAAATAAAATTTGGGCTATAATAAGAATTAAACGTCATTGTTTTGGATTAAATGTTACCTTTAACAAATCTGTAAGGATAACCTTTATCAATCTCTTACCGTTTCCGGTAATGGTGAGTCGTGTTGCTCCATTGATGCTGCCTACATGCGGAGATATGTAGTCAACTCGCTGAGCACCTGAAATACACATAAAATAATATTACATCTATTAATGTATAAAATCATACAGCCTACAAGATACAAGCCTATTTTCCCCTGAGCATTGGGCTAGTCGTGTCTTGTAAGGAAAAGTATGCAATTTCCACATTTAAAAAGGTGCAAACTCACATCTACACCTAGAACAGAAAGTCTATTGAAAAATACAGATTAGATCAACTTTAACAACTTTTGTTGTGGTACTTTGTAACTGGCTACTTACTGCAGCAGCAGCACCAGAGTGCGAGGAGGAGAGCCGCCGGTTTAATC
>NC_045746.1:18612749-18613769 GCF_008692095.1 Etheostoma spectabile | reverse complement strand
TCCATCCTGGAGATTTTCCCAGACTCCCCTGCTGCTTCACCTGCTGTCTGTTGTGGTGGTGTAGCTTGTTTTTGTATACTGTCTGTAAAGTTTTAAATTTAACAATAAAATCTGAAGGAAAATCCAGATATCATGAAGAGTTATAGACCAAGTAAAAACAAAATCAGATTAAATGATTATAAATGCAATACATGATTATTATAGAATTATAGCCGTAGTGATTAAATGTACTAAAATCTATAACAATCACAAGAAATGTTGTAAAGATTGGTATTTTCAAAGTCAATATGCAATTTATAATTAAATAAAGCCCACCTGTTGAAAGTGTGGTTTACCTGTTGACTGTATCAGATGTTCAGATTGAGACACTGCCTGTACACACACAGGACAGTGCACAAACTCTTTATACTGTAGATCTGCTCAGTGTTATGCCTTCCCACCTGAAAATAGGAGGAGGAGACTGTTGATATCAACCCATCCTGCTGCCTGATCCATGCAATGAACCACAAACACCACCAGTCTACAACAGAGCTTGGCACATGATACTAGGAACTGAATGTGTAGCGGCCTAACTGAAAAGTGAAGAAGGGCCTACCTCGATTCAGCGTCTTCCAGCCCGGCATCCTCTGCTTATGCCATCTTGTTCTTTTCCACTCGGAGCAGCCTCCAACAGCGTTGCCACTCCAGTTGACAGTTCATCTGGTAATGAACTGTCATTACCAAATGACAGTTCATTGACTCTGAATGACAATTCAGAGAAGTGCCCTTTTTTTCGCTTGAGCCCCTCCCCCCAAAAATGTCTGTGCACATCCCCGTTGATATCTTTTTCCAGAAGGCTACTAAGCCATTGTTGTGCTACTTCTCTAATCCCATATTTTTACAGTTTAGTCAAGTTTATGGTCAATTGTGTCAAAAGTCATTTTTGGTTATATGTATGAAAACTCCATCCATCCATCCATCCATCTTCGTTCGCTTATCTGGTTTCAGGTTGCGGGGGGAGCAGCTCCAGTAGGGGACCCC
>NC_045746.1:18612005-18612739 GCF_008692095.1 Etheostoma spectabile | reverse complement strand
TTCCCGAGCCACATTAACCAGCTCCAACTGGGGGATCGCGAGGCATTCCCAGGCCAAGTTGGAGATGTAATCTCTCCACCTAGTCCTGGGTCTTCCCCGAGGCTTCCTCCCAGCTGGAGGTGCCTGGAACACCTCCCTAGGGAGACCCCCAGGAGGCATCCTTACCAGATGCCCAAACCACCTAAACTGGCTCGTTTCGACACAAAGGAGCAGCGGCTCTACTCCGAGCTCCTCTCGGATGACTGTGCTTCTCACTCTATCTCTAAGGGAGATGGCAGCCCCACTCCTAAGGTAACCCATTTTGTCCGCTTGTACCCTGGATCTTGTTCTTTTGGTCATGATTCAGTTTTCATGACCATACGTGAGGGTAGGAATGAAAACTGACCGGTAGATCAAGAGCTTTGCCTTCAGGCTCAGCCTTCTTTTTGTCACAACGGTGTGATAAACTGAATGTAATACTGCACCCGCTGCACCGATTCTCCGACCAATCTCCTGCTCCATTGTACCCTCACTCGCAATTAAGACCCCAAGGTATTTAAACTCCTTCACTTGGGGTAAGGACTCATTCCCTGAAGAAGGCACTCCATCGGTTTTCCTGCTGAGAACTATGGTCTCATATTTAGAGGTGCTGATCCTCATCCCAGCCGCTTCACACTTGGCTGTGAACCGATCCAGTGAGTGTTGAAGGTCACAGGTCAATGATGCCATAAGGACCACATCATCCGCAAAAAGCA
>NC_045746.1:18611875-18611995 GCF_008692095.1 Etheostoma spectabile | reverse complement strand
CCCCAGCCCACCGAACTGCAACCCCTCCCCTCCCCGACTATATCTCGATATCCTGTCCAGTATTTATGGACAAGACACAAACAGGATTGGTGACAAAGCGCAGCCCTGGCGGAGGCCAAC
>NC_045746.1:18610591-18611865 GCF_008692095.1 Etheostoma spectabile | reverse complement strand
AACAAGTCCGACTTACTGCCGAGAACCCGGACACAGCTCTCGCTTTTCTCTCGCTCTCACGCAGTAAGTTGTGTTTTTCTACGGAGTGATAGAGTCTGTGGATAAATAGTGTTGCTAATATTTTTGAGAACTGTGGAAGGACAAATATTGGTCTGTAGTGGTAGAAAGAGTGCTTACCATCATTTTTGTAGATGGGAATGACCTTTGATATTCTTTTATCTTATTTAGAATTATGCCAGTTTGTAATGCCAAATTGAAGATATGGGTCAATGGTTTCACTATACTATCTATAATAAAATATATGGCGTCTATCGGACATTTGGCTCTGTTCATACCAATTGCCGATAAATACAACAACAAAAAAATGCAGCTGCAGTTAAATTATCTGAACATTTTTCCAAACAAAATGCTCTCTCTTCTACAGTTTTCACTCATCAAACATCACTATTGGTCAAAATATAGGAAATTTTGTGACGGTTGCATGTAACTATGGAATCTATTGGACTTAAACTTTTGGGGCTGTTCACACTAACTGCCAATAGAAAAAACTGTTTCTGGGAAACAGAAAGGTCATAAATATATTTAAAAAAAGATCTATCTCTTAAGGGTTAAGACACTTAAAACTTTTATTATTTTGGTATTGAGTTTTATTGTCATTCGGATGTGCACCAAGTAGTAGCCACACTGTTAAAATTTCTCGCAGAATATTTTAGTTATTATTATTCTCCCCAAAACAAGTTTCCTTTTTATTTTTCATGAAGTGTACCAAAAAAAATTGCAACTTCTATCAATGTGTTGCACCCAAAACACACTTACGACAATCACCTGATAATACAACAAGAGAACTTTAAAAAAAATAACAGAAACCAGTATTTTTAACCCCATTCCAATCAATTAAAAGAACCCAAATAAAAATTGACCACAGGAAAATAAAAACAAGCAAAGTGCATTATATATTCAAGGATTACTTTTTTTTGTTTAGCAGACTTGTTCATGTTGAGGTATCCTTCATAAAACCCTCTAAACTTCACAGAACTATTTAAAATATGGAGGTGCCTTATGAGTAGCAGGCCAAAGCATAGATGACACTGACCACACACAGACTGCCGGCCGACATGGTTACGCTGGAGCTAAAGATGCTCCCGTCTGTGGTGGGTTGTGGTTTGGTTGTGGACAGAGTGGATGGAGACTGAGTGGTTGGAGTCGGAGTACTTGGAGTGTTGCTGGTAGTGGGCTGTTGGGTTGTGGACAGAGTGGATGGAGCCTGAGTGGTT
>NC_045746.1:18609851-18610572 GCF_008692095.1 Etheostoma spectabile | reverse complement strand
ACAGAGAAGGCGCGTGACTGGGTGCCCCACTCCTTCAGAGTGAAGACCATGGTCAGGTTCTCACCTTCAGGGAGAGGATGAGTAATTAATGCGGTGGTTCATGTTGCATGTTTTTTGATTGTGTCCCAAGTTGATCAACTTCTGCCCCACAACTTTTTCTTTTCATGAATAATGTTTTGGAGATATTCTAAAAATCATTACTGCAGTACTGGAAGTATTTCCTGAAAATTGTAGAAACGAAATATTCTTTCGGCAAGGAACTCGATAACTGGAAACTGCACCTCCCACAGGAGAATGGACAGGCAGATTAATGGAAGTATATGATATGAAAATTAACATCTACAGACTAAAACTACGGGGGAAAACATTTGACAAAAAAATGGCGCCCACTAATTAGAAATTATGTCTAAGATCCATTAAATAAACTAAATAAAACAGAAAAGTGAATGTTAATAGTGCAGCTGTTTTGTCTTTGTCTTTAAATTGATTGTTCAGTCTGATCAACAGTCCCAAAAACAAACATATTCAGTTTGCAATTTTATAAAATAGAGATAATCTGTAAATCCCCATGTTTGAGAAGCTGGAATCAGAGACTATTTGGCTTTTTTGCTTGAAAAATAACTAAAACGAGTAATTAAAACTAAAAGTGGGCGCTGATTTTTTCTCTGTTAATCGTCTAATTTTTTAAGCTCTATTTGCTGCAGAGCTCGATTTCCTCTCT
>NC_045746.1:18607518-18609841 GCF_008692095.1 Etheostoma spectabile | reverse complement strand
AATGCAGTTCTTTACGTCACACTACACTGTTACTGTTCTCGATTATTCATACTTTTTTGTGTTAGATGTGCGAGTTGTATTAGCAAGTTTATGTTGTTTGCATTGTATTTATTTATTGCATGATGAAGACGTACCGGCGTTTTGAATGGACAGGTCGGTGAAGTTTGCCCAGCAGGTGCTGAATACGATGGTGGTGTTTCCTTCCAGTCCCTCTACGCTGTTACCTCTGGAGTTCTTCAGGCTGGCTGTTACGGTGAGAGTTGTCACTCCCACAGAGACACAGTTACCCTGCAGACAACAGTACAAGTCAGTGTTTACAGACAGAAGCTACTTCAACATATATAACATAACATAATTTGAAAATAAGGAGACAAACATGCTAAATAGTGATTGAACTGTTTACATTTAACGAATCTACTTTGTATAAGAATACTGTCTCATTAAGGCTTAAAAAAGGCATGGTAGGCATCTTCTAAGATGATTCTAGATCAACTTAAAGTGAGCATTGTTTTGACCAACAAACAAAAGAACAAGATGGGGAGGATGAAAATGTTGATGATGGAAAATCAGTAACAGAACTGACTGTAATTTCTCAAATTTAGCAGCAGCGGTGTGGTGAGAATAACCTGTTTCCAGATGTATCATTGCCTCACCTGCTCATCCACAGCCATGACACTGGGCTGCTGGTATAGAGGACCCACAAACTCCCCGGCTATCGGCTCCTCTATCAGCAGCAGATTGTTCACCCTGGACACGTAGCTCACTGTAGGCTCCTCCCTCGTCACTTCTGCTGTGGCCTCCTAAAATATAAAAGCAGAAAACCATAGAACCAGCATTTGTGTAAACCTGACAGAATTGTTTTTTAGTGTAGTTTTTACTCAGCAGATGTTAAGATTAAGTCTTGACGTTCACCTGATTCCAGCTGGGGTCAGATGATGGGGGAGGAGGCCGGATGACGCCCATGGAAGAGACGTTGAAGCCAATGGACTGACTGAGGTTTCCGGAAACTGCTGCCTGACCCAGATCATCAGCGATGCTCTTCAACAACGTAAAGTCCTCCTCATCTGAGATGACAAAGGGAACATGTACATGTACAAGAATCTGGATTTATGGGCCAATGTTTACTGATTAGACATAAAAACAGTCTGTAAATACAATATAAGCTCAGAAATTGTTGTTCTCCCACTCACTGTTGGTGCTGTTGGTGGTTTGCTGGACTGGAGGTTTCTTGATCTCCACCTCCACCGTTAGGCCCGTAGATCTCCTCCTGCGCCGTGCGCCTCCATCCCCCCGAATGATGTTAGTGATTCGGATCATATTTGGGGGAATGTTGAGAAACGCAGCAAGGTTCTGGATCAGATTTTTGCCGAAGAACTGATCCTCAGTCATGGCGGGCAGCTCAAAGGAGAGGAAGAGAAGCGGGGAAGTTTGGATCTCCACCGGCTTTGTGCCTTTTAGTACTACCTTCATCATCTTGTAGTCCTGGTCAAAGTAGTTGGTTCCCACAGTGGCGTTCAATTGGGGGACGTATTGATCTGAAGGGATAACAGAAAGATAAAGACATAATATCATTGCTGAATTAAACTTAAGTTTTGCTACTTGGACTTTCCTTTTTTCCTAGTACCTAGTAATCTGTTATGGTTATCTTTGATTATCCTTAATCACATATTTTTATTCAATTTTCAGAATAAAAATTGGCAAACAAACTTATCTTACAGACTCCATTATCACACATACAAATGTTACCACCATAAATCCATTAAATCAAGGGAAAATTCCACACACAAACATTCCATGGACATCTACATGCAAAAACACATGAACAAAATGTGTATGTACTGCATGTGTGTGCTTCATATATTTCCCTACTCCACACATTATTATTTTTTATTTTATTATTATTATTATAACACCTACAACAAAAATCTACCCAACATAGTAAGATTGTGTTAAATAGATTTTTTGAAGGCCCTAACCTGCCTGTGTAAAGCATTAGTACCTGCATAAATGGGCTTCTTCAGGGTGTAGTCAGTGTTGTCAGCGTTCCATTGAACGTTAGTTGGGACAACCAGCTTGTTGTCAACGTACACATCCAACCGCTGCGGCTTGGAGTAGAAGACTGACACCATGATGCTCTGCATATATCAAAAAACAAAAAGTATCTTAGTTTAAAAAAAGTGTAACTTTTAAAATACTGTACAACATAATAACATTATTGTACTGACAATCTATAAAGTGAAGCTGTTAATGTTGTTGACTGTAATATGTAGTGTTCTCCCGGCTCTGCACTGACCTCAGATGGATCAGCGTTAAGCATCATGAG
>NC_045746.1:18607220-18607508 GCF_008692095.1 Etheostoma spectabile | reverse complement strand
TGAGGGCTAGTGCTGGTGAAGAAGACCTCGAAGGAGCGACCGGTGGCCACGATGCTGTGAAAGAGAGACACTCTCTTCTGGCAGGTGTAGCCTGAACACCAACCGTGATCTTGAGGACCTGGATGCAAAGACAACTAAAATAAAGACTTTTTGTTTTGTTTTTCCCCAACTGATTTTAGAGTTTTTTTTCTGGGTTTTAATCATATACAGTGAACACAGAACTACAGGACAAACTCACCGTTAATCAGATCCAAAAAGCCGTCTCCGAGCACAGCGACGGGGGACAGA
>NC_045746.1:18607031-18607210 GCF_008692095.1 Etheostoma spectabile | reverse complement strand
TGGTCTCTGTGTCAGAGTCCAGACTCTCAATCGCCAGCATCCTGTAGTTCAGCCCGAAACACTTGTAGCTCTGCCAGGAACTCATGTACGTGCAGTCTTTCCTGATCACACCTAAGGAAAGAAGCAACACAGCATTTAGGAAAATTAGTTTTATTATTCATGATTTTCTGATATACCTG
>NC_045746.1:18605414-18607019 GCF_008692095.1 Etheostoma spectabile | reverse complement strand
TAGTAACACAGGACAGTAAATGTTTAATGATTCTTCTTCTATTTTCTCTCTTTATCTTCAACAATAAAATGTTTGACTATCTGTATGGTCTTCAAACACTGAGCATAAAACCAATAAACTAATAATTAATTTGAACTTTGTATTTTTTTATTTGCATTAATCTTTTTTCCCTCCATTGATCACGCTACCTTTGTGTGGAGCGATCTGGTTCACAGGGATACGACTGCCGTTGAGGTAAGTGAGCATGACTTTTGGGATGCGGTAGTCGCCCAGCCCTCTCCTGGGATCACCCCCCCACTCATACTCAGACTGAGGCACCACAGCTCCCACTGCACCCAGGAACGAACCGTCCAAGTCCTTTAACAAGGTCTTCTTCTTAGCGTCACAGTCCATGTCCACACAGTCAGATGGGTTTGCTTTACTAAAGCACAAAAACATCAAGTTATCAACTTTATTTCACCATGCACAAAACAGCAGAAAGTTGGGGATTTCAATACACTTGTTTTTGTCAGTTTAAATCTTAAATTTAAGCAGCAACAATTGATAAATTTGGCTTTGATGAGATCGCAAGTGACAGAAGACTCTAACTCAGAAGCTCTAACTCCAAATAAACTCATCTGAAAATGATCATATCACTTTTACAATTTTTTGAACATTCCTTAAAACTAAAATCAAATATAATTTTCCATGTTCCTTTGAAAACTATTTTGCTGTTGTCATTTCATTTTAGACTTATGCAGGTGTGTCTCCAATTTCATGAATTATTTTCTCACTGTATGATTTACGTTGAAATTGAAGTGCAGATTTCTGCTGATTTACCTTACATCAGCCCTGTGGACAAAGACTCTGGCCTGCTCTGTGCTGTCGATCATCGTTATGCCTGAAACGTGCACAGGGTGCTGCAGGTCCTCGTTGTTCGGATTGGTGATGAACATGAAGTTAGTCTCTCCAGAGCAGACGTCTCGGAAACGGACGAATGTTGTGTCTGAAAACGAAGCAAGAGAAAGAGGAATAAGGAATATGATAACTGTGAAGATGGCAAACATTACTCCATCAATATTACTACTCCTACAACTGAGAGCTTGAACGCACCTGTGACTTTCATCAGTCCATTGATGGCGTTGTAGTTGTTGTTCAAATGATGGGGCTTTATTGGAGCACTGTTGTGTGTAGATCCAAAAGTTGGCCAACAGATTCCAGATCTGCCACCTGTACAGAGTGAAAACAGGGTCACAGAGCTTAACCTGCATTTATATGCAAAAAAGGAACTTGTATCACTTTTCAGTTGCGTTCAATTCCTTGGTTGGTTAAATTAAATAGTCAAAATGACCCAGTTAGAACCTCTTTTCTAATTTATTCAAGAGAACCATTTCTGTATCACACAAATATTTATCAGGAGCATGTGAGCTGACTATTTCACTTGGTGATTTAAAAAAGCCCTTATCCTACTAATGCAAATCCAAAAAGATTGAAGGCCTTTTTAAAGCTTGTTTTATTCCTGATTTCTCAGCCTAAGAATGTCACGGTATCCCCAAATCAAACAATGAATCTACTTTGTAGAAGTGACGTGTGATGTTTTGGCAGCATCAGTTTGTACTGTACCTT
>NC_045746.1:18604291-18605404 GCF_008692095.1 Etheostoma spectabile | reverse complement strand
TGGGGCTCGATGGCTGCTGCTGGTGACCATATTAAAGTCACTGCTGGGCAAAGTGGCTGAACAGTTGAAGCTTGGGCTGCTGCCAACAATCAAGGCATTCTGGGTAAAAATGAGCATGAGGAATATAAAATCAGTCAATATAAATGTCACTGAAACTATCTAGTCACTAAATTAACTAAATGATATGTGACCAATATGAGAGGAAAGTGGAAACAACCCTTTCACCTGAATATGTGCAGTTTTATCTGCGTACGCGTGGGAGAGAGAAGGAGGAGCGAAGATGAGAGGCATGATCCCCATACCGTTGTCCACCAGGGTCACGTTGGAAACAATAACATCCATGATGGTCTGTGAAGGGAGGGGAAGAACAAGATGATGATCTGTTGTCATTTCTTGTGAATAATCAAGGTTATCTTAATCCTGCTGCTCTTGGTCTTTATTTCAGTATCCATAAACTCAGCTGTTATAAATATTTCCCTGTTAAGTGACTAAAACCCAGTGATATTAAGACCAGAGTTTCAGATATAGTAACATTAAAGAGTATCAGGTGCCCGTTTAACAAAAGTAATTTGCTGACACACAGATTGCAAATGGTGGCAATGACACAAACCGCAGATACATTTATCAAGGCTTTTGAATGCTAATAAATGACTTGCAAGTATGGCGTAAAACGTGAAAACAAATGATCTCTTATAGAAAATTTGAAGAAAAGAATGGTAAATTAAAAGCTTAAAGTCCTTCTACAGTCTAAAATACAGCAGGCTGCTCATCTTACTCTGTATATCTGGTCTCTATTGTGTATGAGTAAATACCCACTTTTTATTTACTTTTCCTGACGCTTAACATCATTTGACCTCAAAATTAAAAGGCCCAACTAGGCACTGTTGATGCAGTTTTTTGTATCAGAACATTGCTTTGTGGATGAATGAAGCCCATAAATGAAGGCGTCTGTAAAAGAAGAAGTTCCGTATTGAGACCTGGAAGTAGATGCCGTAGTCAAAGCTCCTCCAGACGAAGAAGCCCTGAATGAGGCTGCAGCCGGGCAAACCATCTTTGTTCAGATAGACTCCGAACAGGCCGCCGTGAGCCTCATTGTGAATCCACTTCTCATTG
>NC_045746.1:18603564-18604281 GCF_008692095.1 Etheostoma spectabile | reverse complement strand
TCAGATAACCTGCAGAGGTCACAGAGGAAACAATCTTTGAGGACTTCTGTTCTGCATCCTTCTCGTCAGTCTGAGTCAATATCTTTGAAATATCACGTGACATGATCAAAAAATGTCAAGCCAGCATAAGATACGTTCACTATCACTCATTCATCACAATCCTTTCCATCACCTGGACATGGTTCACCATTGATACGATATGCGACTCTCTCGTAACCTGCCACAATGTTATGCTGCAGCACAACATTTGTCCCCTCATTGACCTGAAAAACACAGTACAGACCATAAATGCAGCAACAGATTTGAATGCTATAAGTGGTTTATATTGTATTTTGAGATGACGGACCTCAATGGCAGCGTTCCAGGCATAGTTAAAGGGCTCCTCTCTGTCCTGATATGATCCAGGCCACTGCGTCATCATCACCAGGTTCCTCCTCAGTTTTATTTTGTTGCCCCAAATTCTGAAACCTGAAAACAGGAATGCATTTTAATACTTTGCACAGTTCCTGTTCAGTGCTGGGGAAACCGACTTCACTTTGTTAAACTGCCCACATTTACGTAATTTCATTTATTAAATTAAATTTAATTGGATTATCCGTCCCCATGTGTAAAAAGTAAACATATTTGTAAATCCTTTTTGAGAATTCAGTGTTTACCTTCTCCCACAGTGCGATAGACAACGTTATCGTCAACGTTCAGTTTGTCTGTCCCAAAGAC
>NC_045746.1:18603066-18603554 GCF_008692095.1 Etheostoma spectabile | reverse complement strand
GGCTGGAGCAAAGCCGTCATGGAAAGCACAACCCTGAATGTACGAGTCTTTTTCTGAAACCTTTCAACACAACAAAAAAACATATTTATTTTGCATTTTACAAATTCAACAGATACTTGTCTCTTATTAGTGAGCTACAACAAGTCTAAACAGCACCTAGAGGTCATGTGACATGTTATAATAGACAAGAGACTTTTCCCAGTTGTGTGATCTGAGTCTTTGAGAGACATAATTCTTTATCTTCATTTATCTGTCTAATGGGATCATACTGCCTAACCATAACACTTCAAGATTTATTAATAAGTGAATTTTCCTTCAGGCCTCAGGGTAAACTTATTTTCACATAGTACATATACAATTAAGAGGACTCTTTATTCCAAAGTGTATGTAGCCTCCACATTTAAGTTTGATTCAACATGCATGTAGTCATGTAGTCCTAGAGTCCTAAGGTTTTATTATGTGTGTGTGTGTGTGTGTGTGTGTGTGTG
>NC_045746.1:18602733-18603056 GCF_008692095.1 Etheostoma spectabile | reverse complement strand
TATGTGTGTGTGTGTGTGTGTGTGTGTGTGTGTTTGTCTGTGTTGCTGTACCTCTCCCAGGTTGAGAAAGGCTACAGAGTAACGAGGATCGGAGTAGTCGGTCCAGCCTTCCTGACCACAGCGGAAGAACTCCACGTTCCTGATCTGAGCCTTGCCTTTAGGAATAAAACATCAAACATGCTGTGTTTTAGTAAAAATGAAGGCAAAGCCATAACAGGGCGGAGTGTGAGGTATTTGACGTTATCTTCACACCGTCAACACACTATCCTGTTAGAATAGAAATCACATTTAATACTCTACCTACCTTTATAGTTGATTCCGGC
>NC_045746.1:18602653-18602723 GCF_008692095.1 Etheostoma spectabile | reverse complement strand
GTGCCCACCAAAAGTCTGGCTCCGAACGACTCCTTCATTATACCTGGATACTCCTGACCGATGATCTTAA
>NC_045746.1:18595931-18602643 GCF_008692095.1 Etheostoma spectabile | reverse complement strand
CACGAGACCGACATCAGCTGCCAGAGCGTAGGAGAACGATGTACCAGAGACGGCATGAGTCTCACCTGGAGGAAGAAAGAGAGAGAGAGAGAGAGAGAGAGAGAGAGAGACAGACAGACAAAGGAGAGTCTGAAACTATGGATATATACAATACAGTATAATACAACAGAAATGCCCATCATAACATACTACACATCTATAAAAGCTGTGTGTTTAGAATTGGTTAAATTAGATATGTAGTATAAACTTGTAAACATGTAATCTAAAAGCAAATGTGAAAACGTTTATAATGTGACAATGAGCTGAATCTCTAGTGAGACATAAGCTGGCGAGCAGCAACATGGACATTATTTGATTGTACATTTTTGCAGCACGTTGGAACATCATTCTGCAGCTCTGTATAAAGTTGCTGTGTTTATAGAGATGTTTAACTGACAGATGTGAGCATGGGTCAAAGGCTGGTTCAGGGTCAGATTACGGCCGTCTGCTGACACAACAGTGATCTGACGTTTTTCTGTCTCCCACGCGTTGTAGCTGGTGGTGGAGATGACGACCTCGTCTCCAACCTACACAAACAACAAACCCACAAGCAGACATGGAAACACATGGCTGAATACTAGCTTTGGCAGGGGTCACACTATTAGATTTTATTCAGAACTGAGTAACATAACCACATAAAAAAGTAATGTTTGATTATGTCTGCTTTAAAAATCTTTACATTTTAAAATACAAACACAAAGTTATGAGTAAGAAGAAACAACGCTGACCTGCCAGTCCACAGACTGCGACAGGGTCAGAGTGTTGGATCCAGCGTCAGCAGTGGCAGCCAGTTTGGTGTGGTAAACGTTGTGAGGTTGTCCGTACAGCTCCAGTGTACCAAACACACCTGTTGTACAGTAAAATACACACCGAGTCAGAATCCCTCTGGGGTGGTATTATTTACTTTATGGCATCATTACACATGTTACATATATATATTTGGTGTGATAAATTGAACATTCACAACTGAGAATCAACAGTTCAATCATCTTTTGCATTGTGTACACAGCATTTTACTAAATGATCACACAGCTGAAAAGGTTATGATTGAAATGTAAATACAATGTGGGCATTCATTTGCAAAAATAAAAAGTATTCTGATTTATGATGAATAATATAATTAGATATATTTTTCATGATATATTTAAAATATTAGAGTAGGTGAATTAGATTTAAAGTAATTCAGTAGCAGTAAATAAACATTGCATGAAAGTTACAGTAACAAATATTGTATCTATAAGTTCAGGAAAAGTTTCCTTACCCAGGACTTTGGATCCCTGGTTGGGTCCGTTAGGCAGAAGCCATTCAGGCGTGCGGTGGTTCCCTCTCAGTTTGATGTGCAGCTGACCTCTGAACGGTTCGTCAGCCCATCCTGCAATCAGCCTGCCGCCCTGAAACAGCAGGAGACGCACACATCACTCACTGAACATACTGTACTGAACCAGGCATCAACTCTCTGCTTTTACTTACATTATCTTTTAATCTATTATATAATCTCTACAGTACTATCTAATTCTATCAATTTAAGCAGAAATTTTGTGAAATGTAACAAAGCACCTCAACTCAAGTGCTGTAAAGTGTTGAGGGTACTTGTACTTTAATTGAGTATTTCCATTTGATTCCATTTATTTTGTACTTCTACTCTACATTGTAGAGACAAATAATATCTTAAAATAATAGATACCATTACTAGCTGCAATATTAAAGTGATAAACACATCAATGCTTCAATAGTTATAATCCTGTAATATAACGTACGATATTCTGAATACTTCATCCACCACTAATTGATTTAGTTTGATGTTGATGACACTACTTTTTCTCTGTTCTTTAATGTTAAACTGTTACTGCCGATACTGTCCACTGAGATCTGTATCTAATACCTCCACAGAGCCTTCTGTTGTTGCTGGTGGGGACATAAACTGACATTTAACAACACAAGAGAAGTTAAATAACTTTACATTTGCGTTCTTCTTTACTTATGCAGCATAAAGAGCAAAGGTTCAGCTCTCAGAAGAAAAAAAAATGATTTATTTCAAAGTGATAATCTGAGTGATCATGGAAGTGAGAGTGATAACTGATCACACTGACCTGGATGGAGATGTAGACAGCGTCTACAACCACATTGCTGTATTCAGGAGCAGCCCGAGCCTGTCTGGACGATGAGCTGTTCATGTTGTCGGGGATTTCAAGAACTCCAATGACCGTTAGCTTGTTGAGGGGGGGAGTATTGATGTCCAAAACAACCCACTTCCCTGTGGTTTGACGTGGATACAAAAGTATTACATATATTGCATATACACACAGTTATACATAACCCTAACAGTTTACTACCACATGATCCGGTTCAAACCGAAGCTTTGGCTGTTACTGTGAAATTAAAAACAACACGTCGACATAATAAAATATTTAAAGATTTTTTTTAATGCTGGCGTTCTTCTAGACATACCTGCTGAAATGACTACATCTGCACCCTCTGTTGGTACAGTAAAGTTATTTTCAGCTGAACTTGTCCAGAAAGAGGCATTCGACCACCGACTAGAGAAACACACAAACAAAGAAACATGTTAGCGTTAGGAAACCAGAGTCAACATACAGAAATAACAATTTTCAGTTCTGGTAGTACATTAGGCTATTAATACTTACGTATTTTTACTTAAGTAAGATTTTAAATATAGGACTTTCACTTGTAACCTTTGCCCTATTTTTTACATTGTTGTATTATGTAAGAAATAGAGAAAGTAGAGGAAATACAATGCTGAACATTTGGCATTAATAAAATGTTGCAGAGGGTTAAGCATACATGAAGTTGTCAGGCCGGCGGGTGGGTAAGGGGGCGGGTGTGGCTGGAGGTGGTGGAGGTGGTTGGATGCAGTTGGGGAAGAAGCATCGGAACACCATAAAGTTCACCACGGAGTCCATCATGGAGCGGTCAACGCTGTTACGACGCCTGCGCTGGCTCGTCTTCCCAGACACTGCAGACACAACAAACAACTCAATCACTGAATGTGTTTGCTGAATGTTCCTGTGTGATTTAGTCATAAATAATCTAAAGGACAAACTATGAACTCCAGTTTGAAGACATCATGAAATCTAATGGCTTACTCTGATTAAGGATATGGATTTAGACCAATAACAATAACACTGCTGGTTTTGGCAGGTGTCAACAGCTTTCAGAACAGTTTCTGCTCTTCATAATGTGAATCAAAAAAAGGTTTATTGCCAGGTAAGGTACTTACAGTCTTCAAAGTGTAAATAAATTGTTCAGCTGCAATATCTTGTTTTATTCAAAACCCCGTTGAGAAAAATGGCAATCTTCTCATTTGAGAAGCTACAGTCATTCAAAGTTTGGCTTCTTTGCTTAATATAAATAACTGAAAGATAAATCAATCAATTTATTTAGCATTAAAAATCAATAGATCCATAGTAAAGTAATTCTAACCAATGTAGAAGAGGTCGTTAGAGGTCTTGTTGAAGTACCAGTCTCCATTCTTGTTGTTGCTGACGCTCAGCGGTGTCGATGAACCGTTCCTCTCATCGATGATATAGACTCTGTCTAGACTCTGGGTGAAGTTGTGGTTGATGGTCACATATTGATTGGACTGTGTCAAGGGGAAAAAGTTCAAGCAAAGCAGAACATTTGTTTGAGATTTGACGTAATTAAATATAGTATGGTCCTAAGTATGGGTATGATGTAATTAAATATAGTATGGTCCTATTATTGTGCTTGCATCTCATTAAGTGAAGGCTCTTTCACGCACCTTGAAGCCGTAGAATTTTGCAGAATAAGTGATGTTGGTGATTTGATCCACATTGTTAAAGTACCAGTTGTATGTTTGTTCAGAGGGCAGCAAGGCCATCCAGCCCAACTTATGAGTCATTCTCTTCTTCAAATAGGGAACCACACTGGTGCCTGAAATAGTAGAATTAAAACAATATATACTCTTATATTACAGCAGGTACTTTTATATAGAGTTTCATTAGCAGAATATAAACAATTAAGGCCACACATGGCAGGCAAAAAACATTGTTTTTCCATAGACTGGTCCTTTTTGAGATTTTATTTTATTATTATATACTATTATTATCATTTTGTTGATGTCTTCTTTTATTTATTATATTTGCACCTTCACTGTGTGTATTCTTTGAATAACACATTACATATTTTACAAAATAATTATAAAGTATAATTATAAAGTGTCTTTGATCTTTGATTTGTATGATATGTGGGGGCCAAAATGTGGAACAGCAGCTTACCAGATGACGTGCGATACTCTGAATATATATGTTTTTCATAAACAACAGCCATAACCACTATGGAAATAATTTATGCTAATCAGTTTGTATTCTTTGTCATGTTTCAATTTAATTTAAAAAGCAATTCAAAAGAATTGAACATTGTTTGTGTAATATGCTATGGATTGATTATGCAGTCAATTTCAAGACAGATGTGTATGTCCAGATCACATTGAGCACTAACACTTTCAAATGTTTTAAATTTTTATTGGGCTACATCTATCCGTTCCATTGCATCAGTGTTAGATGATGCTGCTTTGTTGTGGAATGGGCTGGAGATTTAGCTAGAGGACTGTCTGCCATACTCAATCGATGCTGTAATTTTATAGCTAACTCCTCTTAACAGAACATGTACAAGCACAACCTGGTAATACATGACAAAATAAGGACTTGGAAACAACTATCAAAGAACTTAAAACTCAGAGCGATCCCTCTCTGGTTGCCAATTGCAGCAAAACCTTCCTTCCCTCCTTGTCTAGACACGGCCTTTGATATGTGGAAAGAACTGGGTGTTCGTAACGTAGGTGATTTATATGTAGAAGGATTTTTTGCATATTTTAATCAGTTACAACAAAAATATGGTTTACCCAAATATAATTTAGAATAGATAAAATAGATTCTTTCAAGGAAGACATTATGTAAGAACACATCTTCCTCAGTTTGAGAAAGCAGCGCCAGATAAGTTGGATGACTGCCTAGGCTAGGGAGGTCACATCACAATATATCCTGTTTATGTGATAAGCTGCAAGAGATAAGCCACCCAACTACTGCCACCATTAAAGCGGATTGGTAAAAGGAGTTGGGTGCAAACATACAAAATGACGAGAATGGGACGAGAGTTTAGTGTACATCCACAAGTGCTCCATAAACGCACGTCATTCTCTAATACAGTTTAAAATCCTACAGAAGCTAAAAATATTCCAAAGAAAGACTTCACAGGATCTTCCCTGAACTCTCTCCTCTGTGTGAAAAATGTGACACTCATGTTGTTGATTTACTTCATAGTTATGTTCTTTGTTACAAAATACAAGGTTACTGGAGTAACATCTTTAGTTTCATGTTTAAGGTGTTAAATATTCAAATTACCCCAGATCCAGTTTTAGTAATCTTAGGGACATCCAATAAAGCAAAGAGACTGACACTGGCACAACAGCACTTCTTGGCAAACACTTCTTGAATTCTCATTGCAAAGAAGTGTATCCTCTTATTCTGGAAAAAGAAAGAGGGACCAACACTGAAGATATGGCTGGCGGAGATGAAATACTCCACCTTGACAGGATCCGGTTCATCCTTTGAAATCTTATCTTACAGGACAGTCCGGGGTGGGTTATTGCAGGTAGAAATTAGGGACTCTCATTTGTTAATTTTTTGTTTTGTTTATTTATTCATCCTTATTTCCCTTCCTTATTTTTGTTTGAATACTGTAAAAAAGAAGCACTGTAATAACAAATTTGTAACTTGATTTTTGAAATTAAGCTTCAAAATAAAAACATTTGAAACAAAATTTCAAGACAGAGATCTACTGCACTCCCCACTAAGCACCAGTGGAGGACATAAAAGATAACAGTTACTGCTTCTTGCACAACAAAACTGACATGTAAAAGCAGTAAGTCTGTGTGTGTGTCAATACCATGTGAGTTGGTTAACATGACATCTTTGCCGGCCAGAGAGGCCGGTGACGGGTTGTTGAATGCCAAACGATGGAAGTTGACGGTGTGGTCGCACACAGCGCCAGGAAAACCTACGCTCCACTCGGCACTCTCGGAACAGTGAGCGGGGTCCAGCAAGGGGCTCGAAGGCACAACTTTGTGGTTGATGTTTCCTGAAAACAAGAAAATATGAGGGACTGATTAAATATAATAATAAATACAAATAGACTGAACATACTATGACTAAGTGATAAATATGTGCAATACATAAACAAATGAACAGTAAGAGACTAAAGAGTACCTGTGAGGGAGCCATCAGTGTCCACCAGCTGCACCTCATGCTCCCACCTGAAGCCAGCCTTGTTGGGGGAATTGAAATACTGGATACCACTAAACCTGACAGCCCAGCCACCACACCGATCCACACATGTCCCATCAATTGAGGCTACCCCGATGGCTGTGCTCGAACTACGGTTGAAGTTGATGAACTTGGTGTTAAGAACACTCAGACCATCGTCCAGTGGAGCGATGACACCTCGTCGCGTGCTGTAGTCCTTTCCAAGTCCGAGCTCATCCACATGGGCCACAATGGTGCTGTTGGATATGGTCGCCCCTCCTTTCTCTCCAAAGTTGCTCACAGCCCACTGCATGATGCGC
Organism: Etheostoma spectabile; assembly: GCF_008692095.1. Lineage (NCBI taxonomy): Eukaryota > Metazoa > Chordata > Actinopteri > Perciformes > Percidae > Etheostoma > Etheostoma spectabile. The sequence goes on along the minus strand of NC_045746.1, from coordinate 18,596,003 downwards.
TTGGCTTCAATACCAGCTTTCTCATTGTTGACCATGAGGAAGCTGTTGAACTGCACGGCTCCCACATTGACC
>NC_045746.1:18591567-18595921 GCF_008692095.1 Etheostoma spectabile | reverse complement strand
CTTTCTCACAGTTCCAGGTTGTGAGGGAGTGGAAGACAGCTGGCTCAGGGGTTTGGGAGTAGCAGTCTCCGTTTCTCATGGGGAAGAAATCTGCAAAGATCCAAAGGCCAAACCAGCCCTGAGAGTGAACGGTGTTGTTGTAAAACTCACCGAGGGGAACCCGCTTCTGGCAGATGTTTTGGTCAAAGGAAGGGCCATCAGGGTGCTCGTGCATGCGGTACCAGAAGCCAAAGTGGGTGCCTCCTGCAGCGGCGTTGTGGCGGATGATGTTGTTAGGGTTAGTGACCCAGTAGGCTGCAGGGGTGACGTCGTCGTTCAGCAGGCTGGTGCTTTGTTTGACAAACACAGCCAGGTTGTACTGCAGGATGTTCTGCGTCTCAATGCCGTCCTCGATAAAGAAGGCCCCACCCATGATGTCGTAGATAACGTTGTGCTCCACCAGCAGCCGGTGAGTGTTGTGAATGGTTACGGCCCTGTTAAAGGTCTGGTGGATAGCACAACCTCGCACATACGACTTGTAGTTGACGTTTCCCATCAGATGCCAGTGGATGGGATAACGTCCCAGCCTGAAGGCCTGTCCTGCATGGAAGACCTGCGGAATAAAAACATAGTTTTACTATTTTAATTTGTGTGAAAACACAAGCACACGCAAAAAAAAAGAAAAGACGGAAAGTGGAAATAAGAAGATTTAAAAAAAATGCACATAACCTGATTAATATATTTGTAAAGAAAGAAAGAAGTTTTAGCAGAAAGAGTTTGAATCGTCTCACCTCAACATATTCTAGTCTGCCTATTGCAAGATTCTCATTTGGTCTGGGTGCGTGGAACATGATGCAGCCTCCAAACTGGTCGCTGCCGACCTCCTCTCCAAACCGTCCTTGGAAACAGGTTTGGGTGGCGAATTCACCTGCAGCACAGGGACAGACGGATGGTAATACTGTGTACGCCTAAGATAACATACACTCACCGGCCACTTTATTAGGTACACCTGTCCAACTGCTCGATTCACACTTAAATTTCTAAAGCGCCAATCACATGGCGGCAACTCAGTGCATTAGGCATGTAGACATGGTCAAGAGAATCTCCTGCAGTTCAAACCGAGCATCAGTATGGGGAAGAAAGGTGATTTGATGACTTTGAACGTGGCATGATTGTTGTGCCAGAAGGGCTGGTCTGAGTATTTCAGAAACTGCTAATCTACTGGGATTTTCACGCACAACCATCTCTAGGGTTTACAGAGAATGGTCCGAAAAAAGAAAAAACATCCAGTGAGCGGCAGTTCTGTGGGCAAAATGCCTTGTTGATGCCAGAGGTCAGAGGAGAATGGCCAGACTGTTGAGCTGATAAAGGTAACAGTGACTAAATAACCTCGTTACAACCAAGGTGGGCAGAAGAGCATCTCTGAACGCACGTACGTCGAACTTTGGCAGATGGGCTACAGCAGCAGAAGACCACATGGTGCCACTCCTTTCACTAAGAACAGGAACAGAGACTCAATTTGCACAAGCTCTTGAAATTACAATAGAATTGGAAAAACGTTGCCTGGTCTGATGAGTCTCGATTTCTGCTGCGACAGCCGGTGGTAGGGTCAGAATTTGGCGTCTACAACATGAAAGCTGGATCCATCCTGCCTCGTTATCAACGTTCAGGTTGGTGGTGGGGTGTCATGGTGTGGGAATATTTTCTTGGCACTCTTTGGCCCCTTGGTACCAATTGAGCATCGTTGCAACGCCACAGCCTACCTGAGTATTGTTGCTGACCATGTCCATCCCTTTATGACCATAATGTACCCACTTTCTTATGGCTACTTTCAGCAGGATAATACGCCATGTCATAAAGCTGGAATCATCACAGACTGGTTTCTTGAACATGACATGAGTTCGCTGTACTCTACACATGGCCTCACAGATGGCATCTTTGGGATGTGGTGGAACGGGAGATTCGCATCATGGATGTGCACAGCCGAACAAATCTGCGGCAACTGTGTGATGCCATCATGTCATATGGCCAAACTCCCTGAGGAATGCTTCCAGCACCTTGTTGAATCTATGCCACGAAGAATTGAGGCGGTCCAACCCGTTACTAGCATGGGGTACCTAATAAAGTGGCCGGTGAGTGTATATGATGATGATATTATCTTAAAATAAGTACAACAATGTAACAGGTATATTTCTAATAAACTGTTTTTGCCAGTATTTAACTAAAAACTCTAAACTTCATTAAATAAAAATTTGGTAAAAGACTATTATTTCTTTCCAATTAAAAAGCTTACATCACTATTTAATACAATCCCTGCTTGTTAACCTAAAGTAGAACTGGAACATTTAGAAGATGTATAGATACTCTGTCAACAACCACACATTATTTTATTATTTTTAAGCAGAAATACCAGAACCTTTCTGGTCCTAGCTGTTAAACATGTGATTATTTGCTTTTTTAAATTTTTTTCATGTTTTTTGTGTTTAAGATTAACTGACAGATCAGTCTACACAAACAAGATATTTATCTGCAGTAGTAAACCCTTCTAATCCAACTGAAAACATATCTACAATATATGTTGGTGAGTCTGAACTTGTTGTTAATTTGAATATATTTTATTTTACAGCTTCATTATGTCTCATATTCTTTAGCAGTAAGTGCAAATTTAAATCACAAAAGTTACAACAGAGTACCTGTGTTAAAGCCATCGGGACAAGCTTCGATCTTGTCGTCCCATTCTTGGTTTTGGGAGCCTCGTACAACAATGTTCCTGGTGAGGACACCCACCTCAGCTCGGCCCTCAAACACCGTACCATCGGGCAGCGTGACGGTCACCCCGAGGTGAGTGTACTTGAGCGGTTCGGTCAGGGTTACAGTCTTGCCATCAGCTGACACGGCTGCAATCCTCCTCACCTCGTTCTCTCTCTGGCTGTGCCTGGAAACAGAAATAAATCATTTCTACCTGCCGCTCTATAATGTTGTTTTATCAATTTTAATCTGCGGAACATTAATACAGTAAATTTGATTGGACCTCCCTAAAGCTTTGAAAAAGGGACTAAACAGTATCCATTCTTCTGTGATATTTGTGATTTTTTTCTTATGACAGTGGTCTCAGATTAAAATATATGATGTAGAATTGTGTTTATATACATTTTTAGTGGTGTGAGATATTGATTTATTATACCTTAAAAAAGACAAGTGAGTGTACAAGGAAGTTATTTCTTCACACATTTTCTGGGTTGAGGTTTATTTCAAATTCAAAGGATTAGGTTACTTTATAGGATTTGGTTAATGTCGGAATAATCCTGAATAATCCAGTTTAACTTCACAAACACTGTTATGAAACAACATCTCACACATCAGTGTACAGGTGTGCATGTGTGTATGGGCTTGTGTGTGTGTTTTTACAGCTTATAGCCTTTTATACTGTCTATGCTTATAGTTTACTGTTGTTATTCTCCTCAATATGCAAAATTGGCAGGCAAGACAATTTTCTCGACTTTTGACATTGATATCCTTACAGTGGCTGAACAGATTTTTACTATTCAAAACAAATATGAAACATCAGTTTCCCATCCAATTTGATCTGCAAAGATACTAATCTCACCACTCACTCACAATGTTTTAATTAGTTTACATCAAGAGGCACACATGCCCTAAGCACATAGGGATGATCCTGCTGTAACTAGCTGGAGTGCAGTCACTGCAGTTTAGTTCTTACATGAACTTTTATTGATATAGCACAATTCATACACATCGACAAAATTACACATTTCTAATGCGTAATTATCTTTATGTGGTACACGGTAAGGTGTAAAAAAGTGATAAATTCAATTCTGATAAAATATGTCACTACTGTGTTTTGACATTTGAGGTAATCACTGTAATTTTTTTTTACAAATTACACAATTTCAACAATTGTGTACAATTTCATTGTACCTGTGGCCGGTGGAAGCAATGATAATTTCATCTCCAGCTTTCCATGTCACTGCCTTCATCAGAGTCAGTGTGACGGAGCCGCTGGTAGCCGTCTGTGCCAAGTGGGTCCAGGGAACAGGAACTGGAATACCTGGAAAAACATGTAGTCAACAAATTCTTACAATTCATTTTATTGAATTTATTATGTTATTTATATATCAAATATAATCACTGATGCATTCATGTGTAAGCAGCATTCATGTTGTAGTTAGCTGAGTTGCAGCTGTTTACTGAGAATAAAAAAAAGATTTTTTATTTTATTTGACAGAGCCAGGCCAGCTGCCTCCTACTGTTTCCAGTCTTTATGCAAATATAAGCTAATTGGCTGCTGGCATACATACAGAGTAGTGGCATTGATTCTCTCATCATTTTTGCTTGTGTTCATACCATGCAGGTC
>NC_045746.1:18591474-18591557 GCF_008692095.1 Etheostoma spectabile | reverse complement strand
CCCTCTCTGACAGCCAGCGTTTTGGTTCCATAAACAGGAAGTTCAGGGGAGCGCAGGTTTCCATGAAGTGTGATAATGGCTTT
>NC_045746.1:18585409-18591464 GCF_008692095.1 Etheostoma spectabile | reverse complement strand
GGCGCCCCCTCCTGGCCGATCTGGAGCCGTCCACCATCTGTGATCAGGATGTTTTCTGCCTGCAGCTCAATGTCTGCTTCATCAAACACCAACGTCCCTCCTGAGGACAAAGAAACAGCAAAGAACAAAGACAATAGAACGATAAATAGATAGATAGAAAACACTATGAATACTTATTAACAATATATAATACTAGTAACATCGATAAAACTCTAAATTCAGAAAATGTTTGTCATAAAAAATCAAACACTTCTCCAGTGTTCCTACAATTTTTTTGTATATCTCCTGTATATATTAAACACTATATGTTTTAACTTTTTACTAAGTCTTGAGTGACCAGAAGATGAGAAAAAAAACTAAATGTGTAAATACAGAAAGAGAGAGAAATCTGACATCATGATCTCATTATAAATACACACCCATGATAAAGTCATGCAGTATTTGTACCTTGAATGAGGAGCATTTTCAGCACAGGGGTGCTGGTGTCCAGCAGGATGGTCTGGCCTGTAGTGATGACGGCAAACGAGCCCTTCTCGGGTGGAGACAGACCGCCCCATGTGAACCTGGATGACCACACGTCAATGTAGAAGAAGTCTGCATTATCCTGAAGAAAGAGACAAATACTTGGTTGAGACAAACATTTACTAAAAATTATTTAGAATCAGTCTCATTACATGTGCAACAGTGTAAGGTCAGGGGATCTGACTGTGCCCTCTTACCATCTTGGCGATGCCTCTGTCTCCGATGCTGATTCTGACTTTGGTTTCCTGAGACTGGCGCTGAGCGTTCGTCACACAGACGATGTGTGTGTTGTTGGTGGATTGAACGTCACACACAGACCCTGAGATGGTCACGTTGACGTCCATCATCTCGGTGCTGTAAGGTGGGAAAGTGAGTGAACGTGATGAGATTCAATGAGGTGGGAAAAGTGAAATAAAAGACTATATCAACAGATAGATTAATTAATCACTGAAATAGATAGATTCAACAAAAACATATATTATATGCTGTATGTATATAAGGAAATAGAATATATATATATATATATATATAAATACAGTATAATATATTTTTATATAATATATCCTATAGTATACCCTATATTATCATACAACATATAGTATTACATTATTTTATAACTGTTTATTATAATATATGTATATTATAATATACTATATTATTAAAATCACAGCAATATGAAGATTGAAGTTTATTTCAGACTGACCTTTAACAACAATAGAACTGAACAACAACATATTAACAAATCACATCAGCAGTCCGAAACAGGTGCTTTTGTTTATAATGCCTTCTTTAAAAAAAAAAATCATATTTAAAAATAAAACAAACGTACTATAATGTAATATAATTATATTGAATAAAAGGGAATATCTAAAATATACTATAACATACTGTACATTTCACTGTACTATAACACAGTTTAATCTTGTATATTATAATTTCATGTTACAATATGATCATATTTATGAGAGAAAATGGGTTATTGTATATTACTGATTGTACATGTTGTACTGTTATTGTACATTACTATTGCACATTACTGCTGTCAGACTCTACAACACTTGCACTATCTGATGTTGTAGTTTCTGTTGTAGTTTCTGTTTCTTTTTTTTCATCTACTCAACACACTTTCTGTATATCTTTATTATCTGTATTTATATTTTTCCATTACAAGTACATACTTTTTCAATATTTTAAATATTATTTATGGTTACAGTTAAATAAATGTTATATTAGGGTTACCTACTTTTGCTTTATTACTTTAATTACATATTCAATTTAATTTTTTAAACTTACACCGCAATATTGTTTCTTGTACTATGGCAAACGCACTTTACAATACCTTTATTTGTCTACCTTCTGCTCATTGTCTGTTGTTTGCCTGTTTTTCTTGTGTGTTTATTTGTTTGTTTGTTTTGCTTTTATTGAAGAAAATGCTGCTGTAACAAGGAAATTTTCGCGCTGTGGGATGAATAAAGTATAATCTAATCTAATCTACTATATAGAGGCATATTATTAAAGTGTTAAAGTACGGTCTTTATCAATAATGTCTTTCTATGGTAACTCAATATAGTAAAGAAAATAATATGATATGATGTGTTTAATATATATAATTTTGATTATATATACCCTATTGTCTGCTGTTCATTATAATGTGTGTACACAGCACCTGAAACCGGAGCCGGTGATTGTAAGCCGGGTGCCTCCAGCGGTGCCTCCTCTCCGTGGAGAGACATCTGTGATCACCGGAGTCAACTGAGATTTGTAGGTGTAGCCATTTGATATGTTGACGGCATTCAGCTGGTTGATGACGGCAACCACACAGCTCAGCACCGACAGAGTGCCTGACAGCAGACATGACACCAACAGACAAACAGACAGATACAGGAAGGACAGAAAGAATCAAGATCAGGTTCAGAGATAACAAACAGCTTTAGATTTCCTAGCTCCCATGACAAGTTATTGTCTTCTATGACATTCCAAGCATTTTCTCCTGCATGAAAGGTGGACAACATTCCTCTTAGAAAGTCTGTATTAGTTTCCATGAGGGTCCATTTAATCATCTTAGACAGGTTTGAGACTGGTTTGTTATAATGAGGTGAGAAGTTCAATATCATAAAGCAGCATTTAAAAGAATATATTATTCTGTCCGAATAGAGAAAATAACATTATAAAAGAACTATTTTGTCATTAAAAACTGTTTTGACAAATCCTCCTGCTACATTGGACAGAGGATGAGTTTCCGCACACGTTAAAGTACATTTGATGAAAAGACAAACTTTTTGATGTCTTTCAATTATCTTTGTTATGTTTTCAGTTTGGTCTGTTTGTTTGTTTGTTTGTTGGTTTGTCTGTTTTTCAGCAGGATTACAGAAAGATTCGTGCAATGGGACCATCCGAGGAACAAGTGAATGGACCATTGGCCTTGGTGGAGGTCTGCCATTCTAGTTATTGTATTGCTTGGTTTGATCGGAGTGGATTATCCTGGTGAAATAAACTAAACTCACCGTTGATGGATGGAGACTGGCAGTACAGACGGGTCGATGTGGACATTTCTCTGTGAACTTCACACTCCCTCCCGCAGATCCTCACAGTGGAGTTATGTGGGTCGAACCCAGAACCCTGCACCGACAGCAGTGCGCCACCACCATAACTGCCTGAGTCACAGATGAGGGAGGAACAACTTATTCAGTAATATATATACTTTATATAACCTTAAACTTGAATTGTGAGGCATTACAGCAGCAAGAATAAAAGGAATACAAGGATAAAGATAAAACTTGCAATAGAGGAAGCCCCAGTAAAACATATTGCTTTACTGTGAAAGATGTAAAAATGATTATCCTGTGAAGTGAACTTTTCTACTTTGTTTTAACCTATTTAATTCCAGCAGCTAACATGAAAAGTATTTTTTAGAGTGTCTCTCTGTTTACCCTCGTTGGGCTGCACGCCGCTCAGAGTCAGCTCATACGTGAACATGACACCTGACTGGGCGTAGCCTTTGACCTGGTGATGCAGCATGACTGGGTATGCCCCCCCTGGGTTGTCTCCTGCAGTGCACTGAACCTGTGTGTCGGAGACTGCAGACACAACACAGGGGACTTGGTTTATGGTGACGGAGATATGCTGGGAGTCGTTGCCGAATCCTGAACCTGTCAGTGTGACGACTGTTCCGCTTGGCCCTGTGGGAAATAAAGATTTAATGAGTGTTGTAGAATGTTATATATACTTTTTGTTCGATTTTTACTGCTCTGTTCTGTCTGGAAAAAAAAATGTTGTCAGAGTGATGTTGGCTGTAAAATGGTTAACACAAATTTAATTGTGAGAAAAAGTATAGTTTTTGAAGATTGATTAAGGAACTGAAGAAATGCCATCCCAAATCAGGTAACAAACACTCCTCCTGACTAGTATTCTTGTTAAGAGGTAGCTTTACTATGACTACATGATGTAGAGGAGCATAATTGGACTACCAGACAAAATTAACAACAAACTCCAATACGTCCAGAAGTCAGCTGCTCGCCTTCTCACCTCCACCTGTCGCCGAGACCACCCCTGTTCTCCACAAACTCCACTGGCTCCCAGTCAAACACAGAATCAACTTCAAAATACTTCTCCTCACATACAAGCACTTAGTACCCTTGCCTGTACATACCTCTCCGAGACCTCCTCACCCGCCACATTCCTACCCGTCTCCTCAGGTCCGTCAATACTAACACATTCAAGACCATCAGGACTAAGCTCCAGACCTGGGGCGACAGAGCCTTCTTAGTTGCTGTGCCCACCCTCTGGAACGCCCTCCCAGACCACATCAAACAGTCAAGCACCCTAACATCCTTCAAACAGACCCTCAAAACTCGCCTCTTCAAACATGCTTTTTCCTGCTAAACAGACTTTCCCATTTTTTCCCTAATTTTCATTGCCCACCTCTTCTGCATTGCCTGTATCCATGCACCTATGTGTTTTCCTTTTCTTTGTTTTGTTTGTCAAGTAACCTTGTCTTGTAATTTGTTTTGGCTGTATGTAACCAAAACTGTAAAGCGTCAAAATAAATGTATTATTATTACTATAATTACCAGTGGTGGGGCTGATGGAGCTGATGACAGGAGTGTGGGATGTAGAGTAGGTGAAGTTGAGAGGAGGATACTGCACCGAAAAGACCTGGATGTTAGCGGTCACCAGCCCCTCAGTGTGAGGAGGCGTCAAGCAGCGAAGCAGCCATGGCGTCACCTCCTGAATCTTGCAGGGTCTGCCACCGACCATCACGCTGGTGTTCCCTGGAGCGAAGCCGTTTCCAGTGAAGACGAGAGAAGTTCCTCCTGCCAAGCTGCCCACATCTGGGTGGAGGGCAGCTTGGCTACGGCTGTTCAGGGTGACAGAACCGGATGCGAGGCCTTTGCTTCTCACAATTACTTTGACTGGGTGGTCACCCGCAGGCAGAGCGTTTACACTCAGCGTAATGTTGACATCAGTCACAGCGATGACTTCAAGCTCTGAGGTGCTGGCAAAGACTGCCACGTCACCCACACTGCTGCCAAACCCTGAGCCAGAGATGGTGACAGTGGTTAGGTTGCTGATGCTGTTGGGGGAAATACTGGAGACCACAGGAGTGACGGAGGAGGAGTACTTGAAGGAGCAGTTGGAATGACAGGAGCTTTGGATCTTGCCCATGTACACAATGACATCACCATCATGTGGCTGAGAAGGAGAGGTGTCACAGGTAACGCAAGTGTAATTGACTGACACAACGGAGCACGGCTCGCTGGCTACAGTCACTTGTCCTCCAGAGAAACCAGAGCCGTGGATGAGGAGCCGTGTGTGGCCGGTGGTGCTGCCGATAGGAGGCGAGACCGAGTCAACCACGGGCAGAACCACAAAACGGCGGCCGAGCTCGTCTGGTACAGCAATGATGGCGCTGCCGAGGTTGTTGACTCTGACAGCTACGGGGAGAGCAACACCGATGGGAAGTTTGCTTTCAGGGCTGAGCCGGCAGTTGATCTCAGAGTAAGAGCTGTAGACCACCTGACAGGGCTGATCTCCCACCGTCACCTACAGGACACAGAGACACCAGTGTCAGTCACAACAAGCTCTGTACAGTATTCACATTTTTATACATGACTCAACTCAAGGCTGAGAAAAATACAGTTTAGCATCAGATACAGAAAACACAATAATGAAGCAGTAGACAAAGTAATTTGTCTACAATCAGGAAAAACAATTTGTGGTAACAGATTAAATTTCTATCTGCAGATAACAAATCCTGGATATTTCATTCATTATTAAAGCTTGTTTTACATGTTTTTTATTTTTACTAAAAAAAGAAAGTACCTGAAGAACAACTGTTGCAAAGTTATATTACGGACAAAGAATTTCAAAATTTTAACACACTTTAAATTTAAATCCATTCAGATATGAACCATAAAAACATGGCTAACCTCATTAGCACAGGCAGTGTCACTGAAGCCATTGCCCTGAATGTAGATGATCTGGTGGTATGATCCCTGGTTGGGAGAGATGGAGTGGACTGTGGGGGTGGAGC